>NC_087171.1:420000-492500 GCF_035594125.1 Scylla paramamosain | reverse complement strand
CTTATCCATGTAAGTTAGTTTGTTCATCGTGGAGCTCCTCTCATCATGACGAGAGAAGTTATAGACTTATGTCACACTCTGCTTTAGTCATTCATTTGTAGCGGTGCTGCATTTATGTAATAACAATAATTATGGTTTATTATTGACAACCCTAAGTAAGATTCTAACACTGAGATACTATGGCTGCCACTTGGCGCCGTCCAACCTGGGAGACTAGGCCCGGGATGATCTGGCCACCCCATGAATGTTTTTGCTTCTTCCCCCAAAGCAACAGCTCTCGATTCATTACACTAAGTGAACAGGGCTACTCATCACAGAAATCCGCCCAAAGATTTCTGGGATCGTCGAACCCAGGGCCTCCCGGTTGTGAATCCTGCGTGTGTGTGTGTGTGTGTGTGTGTGTGTGTGTGTGTGTGTGTGTGTGTGTGTGTGTGTGTGTGTGTGTGTGTGTGTGTGTGTGTGTGTGTGTGTGTGTGTGTGTGTGTGTGTGTGTGTGTCCACATTTAAAGGAATCAGTGGCTGAAGATCAAGCAAAAGTACTTTGTTGAGTCAGGTATTGCTATATATAATGTGATACACAAAAAGTCACCACACCTTTATTCATTCAGACAGAAGCTCCCAGCAGCAGCTAGCCAATCACTTCAACTATTGAACTGTCCACCTGCTGGTCAACTGCACTTGTGTCACGGGGCTCTCCCGCTTAGCTGAGAGTCCGCCCTTAGCGTCCTTCGAAGTGGTGAAGGTGAACCCCACGGGCAGTGCCTCATGGGGAACCCTTAAAGGGCTGCCTTAAGCCCTTCGATAAGGTCGGACGAACACTCTGACAGGAGTCGGAACGCAGAGCAGGGTATTTGCGACGGTTGTCAGCAGCCGGGATACCAAACTGCACTACACAGGCAGGCTTCTTCTTTTTTTACTAACTTTAGCTGTGGTCGCCAGTCGTGCTCTGCCCCCTTATAGGATCTATTTCATCAATGTACCATGGCACGAGCCAGGATTAGGCACCTTGACCCAGGAGGCAAAACTAAGATAAAACTACTACGAATCCTCTCTGAGCATTTAATATACACCACCAAGATCACTGAGGCTAAAAACTCGTTCATCGTACTCACCAGGTTAGATAAGGAGGTCAGTAAAATATTTTAGCCTACATGCCTCCAGGACCTGAAAGATCAAGGTTTCGACCCCATCCTACCGCAGGAATTAAGAGCAAAAAGGACTATCATTCTAATTAATGCGGGCGACTACACCCTGTCAAACTCAGAATCTGCAATAAAAGAACTAGTCAATGAAAATCCTTGGATCTAGGAAGGGATTGACAACATTTTTAAAGTCCAAAAAACAAAAATAAAGAAAATATACTTTAATGAGACAAATACAGCAAAAGCAGCTACAGAAAAAGGACTGCTCGCCTTCCATATGAACAGCCCATCTCACAACATCAAGGTGAATGAGTTTATTCCAATTGTAACGTGTATGAGATGCTACTCGCTAGAAGACCATGCCACGCTAAGATGCCCTCATCCCAAAGGTTGCACAGTATGCTCAGAATGCGCTAGCAATGAGCACGTCTGGAAGGACTGCACCTCTCAAACTAAAGTGTCTCAATTGTGGTGGTGCGCACCGTACACTGGCTAACAAATGACCTCGCCGAAAAGAAATAAAGGAAAACAAAAGAAAGGAGAAGAAAACCAACCCAACGTACAGCCAAGCCATCAGAACCAACAACATCCAAGCAATGCAGGTCCCTGATTTATTTGCAAAAGATACAGCTGAGACAGTCCTCACATGCATTATCCATGTACACATATGCAACATGGCACAACCAGGGACATACAGTAATGAAGTTAACAAGGTTTTCATAACTTAATAACTTACCATCAGTCACCCTACCTACAAACCCACCATCCAAACAGATTATCACCCTCGCCAAAACTATAGATGCCGAGACCAACCTAGGCAGCGTAACACAGGAAGAACAAGCAGAAGAAATAGAAGAAACCGAAGAAGGCACACTACAGACAAAGCAAACATTAGATGAACCACCTCCTTTGGAAAAAAAATTATAGGTAAAGATATTGGCCTAAAAATTATCTCCAAAAATAGCACTGGCTGGCCTAAGGAAACACTATACTTGAGACACTTAAGGGAAGGGATTGAATCTGGAACATATAAGTGGATTTTCACTAATAACTCTTACTCAGAAGAAGAAACATAGGACTACTTAATAAATAATGATATTGATCTAACAGATCTGTGGATGACCGTAGAAGACGCAGCTTTCATGAAAATAAGGAATGGCTTCCAAAACGAGAGAATCCCACCTCCAAGTAAAAGTGGAAAATCAGGCTCAAGACAAACGCGAAAGAAATACACACAAATACCTCTCTCCAGTTACAGCACTTCAGCAAATGCAACAGCACTCACTAACTTCTTTGGACACGGACAATACGGACGAGATTAACAAAGTTCAACATGATATACTCAGCTGGAGAAACAAAAGACAAACTCCGGCGAATATATACAAAGAACTTAACCCAGACATCATTTTAATAAACAACCATGAACTTAAACCCGAAGAGAATATTAAAATTTACAATTACAATACTTACCTTATTAACTCCAGGGAGGAGATGCACGATGGGTCAGCCATTCTTGTGAGACAAAATCTGAAACACAAGATAAAAGACAATTACGACACAGATATTATACTCGTACAAGTTACCAGTGAGACGAAAACTGGCCCTATCAATATTGCCACTACCTACCTTCCCTCACGCAGATCATATTTACCACTCACAGACGTCCACTCAGTAGCTTCACAGGCCACTCCAACATACACTGTAGGAGACTTGAACGCACACCACCCTTCCATAGACAAACGGAAATGCAATGTTGTCAGCAAAGGTCTTGTTATGTTAATCAACAACAATAAACTAAAACACTTAGGACCTGAATTTCCCACTTATTTATCACGTAATGCTTTATCTACCCCTGACATCGTACTTTCCAAAAGCAAAACTTATCATAATATGATCATACAGCCTGGAGCCACCACCCCATCTAACCACTTACCTATTCTCAGAAAGATTACATCACAACCCATTAAAATATCTTTCCTACCTATACACGATCTAAAGAAAACCATTTGGGATGAATTTAAAAAAGGAAGAATAACTTAAAACCAGCAGCATCAAACAAACCCTCACCTGTCACAGAAAACACTAGACGAGTCTCTTCAGGGAAGGACTACGATGAAAAATCAAATTCCTACAAGAAACTATAAAACAATACCAAAACCTATTTATAATCAAAGAATAAAGGAACTACAATGGTGGAATAAACTGTTAATTCAAAATAGTTTAAGTTATGGATGGAGTTATGCTAAACACATCACACATAAACAATAAAACAAGCTGTAATGAAAGAATGCATAGATCAGAACCAGAGGAGCTGGGAGAACGAAACAAAATAAAACTCTCTATACAAGGACCCCAAGGAATTTTGGCAAAACATAAACAAACTAAAAGGAAACCAAACCATTTTAAAGCCATATCTAATTAAAAATGTCCAGAAAATTTATGACAAGGAAAATAAAGAGGAAATTTGCAGACCTATCTGGAGTGATGTCTTTAAAATAATCCCCGGTGACAATCAACACTTTGATGCAGCAACTGACCAATTAGTAAATAACTACATAAATAACAATAAAACACAAATCCTTCCCCATCCTCATGCTAACCCAAACAACCTAAATGACAACAACTACTTCACTTTCTAAGATCACTACCCAAAATATAAAAGATATAGTTAAAAAAAAAAAACACTCCAGGTCACACCAAAATTAATAAAACCATATTTCAAAACCTACCTGAGGATACGCTGGAGACATACACCAAGCTTTTAAATATCTCTCTGTCCATGGACTACTTTCCCAACGCCTTTAAGCACGCAAAAATTAAACTAATACCTAAACCCAACAAAATAACTACAGTCCCATTAAACTTTAGACCTATATCATTACTAGAAGTATCGGGTAAAATATTCGAAAAATAATCAAAATTAGGACCAGGACCTACCTAGAAACAAATAACATACTACCACAGGGGCAACACAGCTTCACCAATATCGCTCTACGGATACCGCCCCAGCAACGATGACAGAAGGAATCTCAAAGGCTGCTGCTGAGAAGCAATGTTGTTTGGTTCTACGCGACGTCTCTAAGGCTTTTGACATAATCTGGATAAATGGATTAAAATACAAGTTACAACAAATTAAATTACCTCCCATCTTATTAAAATTACTTTGCAGTTTCTTACACAACAGAACTGCTTCCATCTCACTACAGAATTTAGAAGGTCCCCCTTTCAATCTGTATAGCGGAGTCCCACAAGGAAGCTGCATCTCTGCAACACTAAACACCATATACACTCACGACATCCACCCGCCCCCCAAGCAACACATGGAATCCACATTTTATACGCTGAAGACATTACTCATCAGCCTGGAAAATATAGAAACATGCCAACCAAAAAAAAAAAAAAAAAAAAAAAAAATAGAGAAAGAAATAAACATCATGAATCATTATGAAAACAAATGGAAAATTAAAACCAATACAACCAAGTTCACTATCCGCCCCATCGCTTTAAGGAAAACTACTCCAGTCACCGTTGCAGGAGAACAGATTCCCTACGCTGAAAAAGCCAACATAATAGGTCTACAGCTTGGTAGGTACGGTTATACAAAACACATAAAAGGCATATCCTAGAAAGCCACAACAGCGCTGAACACTATCGACAGATTTGCAAAACTTGACATTAAAATCAAATTACATCTTGTGAAAGCGTTTGGTCACCCGGTCCTGACATACCCAGCCTAAACTCTAAATGCTCTTTCAAACTCACAAATTTTATCATTACAACGAATTCAGAATAAAGCACTCCGTTTTGCACATGGCGAAAAATACCCGTACACTAAAACTACGCAAGAATTACATTATTTATCAAAAGTAGGACCAATCAACATTACACTCTATAATAGGGGAAATAAGGTGAAACAAAAACTAAAGGCTATCCTCAAAGACAGTACATATATCAACCCAGTGCTGGATCACCAACACACCAATGATCACTTTTGGCTGAAGAGGCCCATCAGAATATTAGAACAAGCTACACCTAATGCAGTATACACCAAATAAAACACTACACTATCACATACACTCGTCATCACATGCAAGGTTGACAACACGCAGCATCACCAGTTTGAGCGTCTACTACTGCTCCCTGAGTCGTGGTGTTGCCTGGATCCAGGTCCCTCCCACAACCCACGGGGGGAACTAGACAGGTGTCAGCCTTGCAAGGCAGCACCGTGCGGTACAGACAGGGGACGCGAGGAGAATGTATTACTGACACAGTATTGAAGAAAACAACAAATCATAGATACTTTAAATAATCACATTAAAACAGAGCATGACGGTCTGTCCGTCATCTTTTATCCTTCTGCTTTCTTTCGTTACTTAACCCAACCTGTTACCTTCCCCCTATTTTCTTATTTCCCCCACCTATTATCTATCCCCCAATAAACCTAACCCTAGATCACCACACTGGCTCCTTACACTGGTAACATACCAAAATATACCAAAATACATGCAAGGGAGCGAAGTCCCTTCAAGCAGCCGGGTTTCTTTACCGTCTCTCAAAAGTTGTCTCAAGAAATATCTTCTGCGTCGTCTGTTCCAGATGTAAATTTTAGTTTCAATGTCTTATTGTTTGTTTTTATCCCTTAGTATTGTATTATTTTAGTTTATGGAGAGTTTATTGATTTTATTAGTATCTTTTTCTTTTGTTATATAACATATTATTCTTCCATGACAAACATTACATTCAACACTTTTACTATATTCTATTCCATCTCTCTCTTTCTCTCTCTCTCTCATTCTCTCTCTCTCTCTCTCTCTCTCTCTCTCTCTCTCTCTCTCTCTCTCTCTCTCTCTCTCTCTCTCTCTCTCTCTCTCTCTCTCTCTCTCTCTCTCTCTCTCTCTCTCTCTCTCTCTCTCTCTCTCTCTCTCTCTCTCTCTCTCTCTCTCTCTCTCTCTCTCTCTCTCTCATTCTCATTCTCATTCTCATTCTCACTCTCTCTCAATCTCAATCTCAGTCTCTCTCTCCCTCATTCTCATTCTCATTCTCTCTCTCTCTCTCTCTCTCTCTCTCTCTCTCTCTCTCTCTCTCTCTCTCTCTCTCTCTCTCTCTCTCTCTCATTCTCATTCTCTCTCTCTCTCTCTCTCTCTCTCTCTCTCTCTCTCTCTCTCTCTCTCTCTCTCTCTCTCTCTCTCTCTCTCTCTCTCTCTCTCTCTCTCTCTCTCTCTCTCTCTCTCTCTCTCTCTCTCTCTCTCTCTCTCTCTCTCTCTCTCTCTCTCTCTCTCTCTCTCTCTCTCTCTCTCTCTCTCTCTCTCTGTCTGTCTCTCTGCACATTTACTAGGTGTCATGTCTCGGGATGTTGCACAGCAGACATATCACATACAGTTATCTTCTCATGGAAGTAAACATATTCTCTTGGAATATTGATCAGATATATTACATACAGTCATCTTCTCATGGAAGTAAACATATTCATTTTAACATTATGATGAACACATTCACAGCCGACTGTTACCATTGCATTATTCCTTCTCGTGTGTGTCTAAAGCTAAGGACATCTTGCTTACCGTTACTATACATCTGTACATGCAGACACAACTTATGGCTAGCAATGACATGCATCAGTCCTTTCCTTACACAGGAGTAGCATTTTTATAGCATTATAATTACCTAACGAATAACACGCTTGGCACATAACACGACAATTAATCTTAAATTTAACACAAATATTTTTACTTAACACTAGCTCTTTTTTTATGTATTTTTCAGTTTTGTTAATTTAATTTTTTTATTTTATTTTTTTTCATTTATTAGTTTATCTTTTCTAATAAATAAGTACATCGGTCTTACCTATAACACAAATATATTTCCTTAACACTACATCTTTATTTCGTTTTGTATTTTGATTTTATCTTTTATTTAATTTATTTTATTTTATTTTATTTTTTATTTATTTTTTTTTTCCTTAACAAAAGGCGCTTCAACGCGGCGCCGCTCCACACCCCCGCCCCTGCAGCCTGCTCCTCACGCCCGTCCTGCCAGCCTGGCCAGGGCCTCGCCCTTCCAGCCTGCTCCACACGCTACCCTTCTTTCCGCCTGCCTGACCCGCCCCCTCCACCTTCTCCCCCAGTCTGTCCCACACGCTGCTCACCGTCACCACTCTCTTCTCTTCCTGTGTCCGTGCCGCTGCTGCTGCTGCCCGAGGGAGGCACAGCTGCACGACCACGCGTACTGCTTGGCTCCGGTCAGGGCCAGGCTCACTGCTCGCTGCCCGCTCGTCGGCATCTTGCTGTGGCGTGTGGGACAGGGGGGCGGTCACGTGGTGGCGCTCTTCGGCGGCCTTCTCCACTGGCGGTGCGTCGCTCATCACCTGCGCCACGTCGATGCCCTTGCAGAACGCGGCATAGCCCGTGTGGTTGCCCAGGCGGCAGGTGTACACCCCGTGGCAGCCTGCCCGCGCCAGCAGGTCTCGGGCCTCGCCCAGTGCCACGTTGGTGTGGTGCGCCGACCTGTACGTCAGGACAGCAAAACCCCGGTGGCTGTCGCGGCGCTGACGCCGGTGGCGCGGCATGTGCTCCAGGCGCAGGGGCCCCACGCTGCGGAATACCTGGAGCAGCCGCGATCGGGGGAAGCTGAACTTGACGCCGGTCACCAGCACGGAGAGGTGCTTCCAGCGCACTTCCTGGCCCAGGCGGGCTATGTCCTCGTTGCTGGGCACCGTCACCGTGACCGCGTCCTCCTCGTCGTCAGACTCGTCCTCGTCATCCTCACTTCCTGCGGCGCCTTGGCCGGCTTCACTCGTGCTCCTGCTGGATGCCCCACACTCAGCCTGTGCCGGCTCGCCAGGAGTGGGGGCATCTCCTTCCTCACCCTGCTTTTCACTGGCTGGGCTAAGCCTGGCCTGCTTGGCAGGGGTGGGAGCGTCGTCCGGCTGCCAGTCTGGGGGACAGTGTCTCTTCAGGGACCTGCCCGCCAGCTGTTCTCGACGCTCTACGGGCCCTTGGCGGCGGAGGTGTGGCCGCTGCTCATCCCCGCGTGGGTTGAGCTTCGCTTTCTTCGCTGGAGGACACGCGGCGTCGCTCCAGTCAACGCGGCACTTTCGCTTTGAGGAACGCGTCATAAGAGGACGCTCCTCTTCCCTGAAGGGGATTAACTTCGCTTTCTTCGCTGGAGGACACGCGGCGTCGCTCCAGTCAACGGCGCACTTTCGCTTTGAGGGACGCGTCATACGAGGACGCTCCTTTTCCCTGAAGGGGATGAACTTCGCCTTCTTCGCGGGCGGACACGCCTCGTCGCTGCAGTCAGCGGGGCACTTTCGCTTTGAACAATACATGCTTCTTTAGTCGCTGCGCTGATCTGCGGAGAAAATGTACTGCTGTCCTGGAGAACCAAGGTTTGCGATACTCGCTACCAACTTGAAGGGTGCCAGAACCTCGGCATATTTTTATAAAAAAAAAATATTTTCAGATTATGCAAATTGGGAACGACTTAACTCCAACCTCCCCATCCAACCTCAGGCAATCCCAGCTCCATTATAGACGGGAAGCAGTAAATGCATCACCTTCACTACTCCTGTATATCATCACTACTACACCAATACTAGTGAGAGAGAGAGAGAGAGAGAGAGAGAGAGAGAGAGAGAGAGAGAGAGAGAGAGAGAGAGAGAGAGAGAGAGAGAGAGAGAGAGAGAGAGAGAGAGAGAGAGAGAGAGATACACATGCAGTAGTATACTAAATACGTGTGTGTGTGTGTGTGTGTGTGTGTGTGTGTGTGTGTGTGTGTGTGTGTGTGTGTGAGAAAGAAACAAAGACAGACACAGAAACAAAGATAAAGACAAACAAGCAGACAGAGAAGCAAACAGACACACACAAGCAGCCAAAAAGACAGATACAGACAGACAGACAGATAAACAGAGACACAGAGAAAAAAGACAAAGAGGAGAGGTATGGAAGGTCACGTGAACGCGGACAGAATAAACCAATCTGCAGTATATTTCTTTTGCAATTTATGGAGGCCTCACATACTTCTGCTTTTGTCTCCCCGCCGACTGGCTTTTGTGAGCATCATTTTTGTGTGTTGTAAAGCTTGTTTGTGCCGCGGCCACCTTTGCAGTTTAATGGCCTTGGCGTGCTGTATGTGAACGCCAACTAAGGGAAGAGGTTAAAGAGTGCTTATTTTTATACTGAGGTAACGGGGTGCCCAGTCTCTCTCTCTCTCTCTCTCTCTCTCTCTCTCTCTCTCTCTCTCTCTCTCTCTCTCTCTCTCTCTCTCTCTCTCTCTCTCTCATCTTACCTACCTTAGAGCTATATACCCGCTTACCTATATAAACACCATCCTACCTACATACCTATCTATCTCCGTTAATGTGTTTGTGATTGTCTTGCATCTAATCTGGAATGCAAAGCACGTGCGTACAAATTCCAGACAATACAGGAAATTAGTACTCGCATTCTTCGACACAACAATGGTTGATCGGGTTCCCACGATATTTTCTCTAATTAATGATACAGACTCCTTGTTCAACTAATATCATAAAAAGACATAAAAGCTCCTGTTACTTCCACTAAGGCTTGATGAATGTAGTCGAGATACAGGGAAGCAATCTTTCAGAATACGGGCCATACTTTGCACACGGCCTGATCTACACGAGGCCAAAACGTGTGCACTGCATCACTTGGCTGACGTGCGCCACTAAATCTTGTCTGAAATCCCCACAGCAAACCATCGTCAGGTAAGAAGGTCCTTTACAATGCCGGACTGTGAATCACCCTTAGGTTTCATTTAAATGTCATCGTGTCCAGTTAAAAACAATGCTAATAGGCTTAATGAGTTAAAGGAGAGGAGACGCGGGGACACTGATGGAGTTAAAGTCACGCATGGATACTGCTTCAGAGAATGTAAACTTCAACACACTCATAAAAGACCAGCTTTCATAAACACTACTGTTATGATATAAATTATATGTATTCATTCACGACTACTTCACAAATGGAGATTTCTCTCTTTCCCTTAAGAGTCAAATTGTCAAAAAGATTAATAAAATACTTAGTAATCAGGCTATTGTTGATAAATCTATACGGAGATAAAAAAAAAAAGATTAATAAAATACTTAATAATCAGGCTATTGTTGCTAAATCTATACGCAGAATAAAAAAAAAAAAAAAAAATATATATATATATATATATATATATATATATATATATATATATATATATATATATATATATATATATATATATATATATATATATATATTTACATATATGACCATTTCAGTGCGATAAGTAATAGGTCTCAGCACTACAAACAATTCATTAAATCTTAAAAAAAAAAAAAAACCTGCAGAAAGAAGGCGATAAAGAGGAGTGGATTTTTCAGTTTGTAGTCCATATAATGGAGGTGACTGTGGAACAAGAAGTGTCTCAGAGCGGCTTGTGACTGAGGAAAGATGAGCCAAACAGTCGTGAAAGGGTTAATGGTTAGGCCTGTACACACTAGAACTTCTCATATTTTCCCAGTCCTGCCAACCTCCCCAGAGTGGCAGGAAGCTGCTGCGTGTTGCAAACCGAGGGCTGCCAATCCTCCCTTCCCCAGTGCTGGGCAAACATGACTGGCGACCTCCCTCGCCTCCACCTCTCACCTCGTAAACAGTAAACACAATGGAGAGGGCAGCGCCACCTGTGTATTCCTGCCTTTATTCTATTCCAGATGGCAGCTACGCCTCATTTCTCTCTCTCTCTCTCTCTCTCTCTCTCTCTCTCTCTCTCTCTCTCTCTCTCTCTCTCTCTCTCTCTCTCTCTCTCTCTCTCTCTCTCTCTCCCCCTCTGTGTATGTGTGTGTGTGTGTGTGTGTGGGGGGGGGGCATTTCTCTCTCTCTCTCTCTCTCTCTCTCTCTCTCTCTCTCTCTCTCTCTCTCTCTCTCTCTCTCTCTCTCCCTCTGTGTGTGTGTGTGTGTGTGTGTTTGTGGGCATTTCTCTCTCTCTCTCTCTCTCTCTCTCTCTCTCTCTCTCTCTCTCTCTCTCTCTCTCTCTCTCTCTCTCTCTCTCTCTCTCTCTCTCTCACACACACACAGACAAAGAGGACACACACAGACAAAGAGGACACACACACACACACACACACACACACACACACACACACGAGAGAGCGAGCGTGAACGCCACACTGCCGTTCGTGTGCCTTGTTTGGAGTAATGCAATCACACGGGGTTACGGATAAACAATGAGAATGAAGACTCCATCCGAGGCCCTCAGATCCCTAAAGACACAAGCACCGCACACGAGGGTACTGGGCTTATGGGTGCCCGTGGATCATCACAGACAAGATCCTCAGGCTTAGTAATCAGGATACAACTACCACCCGCACTCTCAAACGCTTTGTTCTCTCACCAGAGCCAGATCTTAAAGCCCACAGAGAGGATCAGTCGCTTACCGCGGACCATTTTCTAAATCATAATACACATTACTAGAATGATGAAAATATCCTTTATAACTTCAGTAACTTCCACTACAACCTGTTACAATAAGTCGAGAGAAGACGCTGAAATGTTTGAGAATGCGATCTTAGAAATAATGAGTTGAAGCTTAATAAAGCTGGATAAAAACAAAAACAATACTCGTTCCCAAACTGAATGAAAAATGACAGGACAAAATTCAGTATCACTTTGTTGGTGTTGAGGATGTAAGAAGCGCTGAACAAAGAAAAAATAAGTTTATGGACAGGGATAGAGGCATGTATGTTTTCTACAAGATCTGTCATGTGTCTGCCTCCTGGCTTCTTGTATCTTGCCTTGTGTTATCATGTTCTAGACGTGCCGAAATAAAAAATATCTATAATTAGCAACCATATCAGGCAATGCTCTTTTCTTTATTTTATCATTTATTTCGGATATTGTTTTCCTGAGTGATATATGCGATATTTTAGTGTGTTCAATATTATTACCGTAATTGTCATTGCCTTCTGTAAAATGTTTGTATTACGTTGCCTCGTCACGGTTGGTCAGTGTTACATTGTAGAGTAGCCAATCAATATCATTATCTTTGTTAACATGTACATGCCTCTATAGCAGTTTGCCTCTACACCAGGAAGGCTTATATGGAATCGTACGGTCTTTTACATAATATCGTCAGATCCTTTGATATAAAATTCTGAAACCGCATTGAAAGGCGTTACGCTTATAGAATGTTATGTTCTTTGCAATAATGTTACCCTGATGCGTGGGTTTTGTGATGTTCACTTAAAAAAAAAAAAAAAGCTCTACCGCAAACTAGGAAATATAATAGACGAACAGTGTGCAGCATCTTTCAGCTAATGTCCATGTGTATCAAACGTCCTGCCTCTGCCATGAAAACAACAGTAAAGACACAGCTTCTAAAATTAAAGTATTCAGAATTTTGATATTCATAAACCTTATTCTCAAAAGTTTTTCTTGACTACTTTTAACAGCCTCTAGTGGATGTTCTTAGTGAGTTTTAATGGTCTCTAGAGATAGTTTGACAAGTATTATGCATCTTTAGTAGAAAACAAGATATCTAATTCTATGGTTTTGAAAATAACCATGACGAGATAAAGTCTTTCAAAATACGTGTTCTCGTTACCTATGAATTAACAGCATCCCAGCACTTCCTATCCTCATTAGCTGCGAAGTAACAAAGCTAAACATCTCAATCACGCTCTTTGCCCAATCCTGCGAGGCTCGCTAATGTTGCCATTATGAATCATTGTGAAACCCGCCGCCTCGATTGCTGCTCAAGGCGTGTGTTGTGGGAACAATAAAAATTATATCTGATTTTTTTGGATCTTTTAAACAACATTTTTCCTTCAAGCCAACCACACTGAGTTTTTTGTTTTTTCTTTCATCGAAATTTCATAACGCGGCCTGAATCCCCGAGCCGCGGGCGTGGTGGGTTGTCTAATGCGCGGGACTCCCAAGCCAGCGAGACAGAGATTAATGACGCGTCTTTGTGGCCGTGGTGGTGCAGGTATAGGCTGGGAGGAAGGTGATGCCTGGCCGTGTGTGTGTGTGTGTGTGTGTGTGTGTGTGTGTGTGTGTGTGTGTGTGTGTGTGTGTGTGGACGCGCGCGTGCGTGCGTGCGTGCGTGCGTGCTTAAGATCTCTCTCTCTCTCTCTCTCTCTCTCTCTCTCTCTCTCTCTCTCTCTCTCTCTCTCTCTCTCTCTCTCTCTCTCTCTTTACTTAAGGAATCGCTTCAAGGTCTTTTAAAGATATATTTTTTTCGGTGACTCTCTCTCTCTCTCTCTCTCTCTCTCTCTCTCTCTCTCTCTCTCTCTCTCTCTCTCTCTCTCTCTACTTAAGGAATCGCTTCAAGGTCTTTTAAATTTTTTTTTTTTCGGTGACTCTCTCTCTCTCTCTCTCTCTCTCTCTCTCTCTCTCTCTCTCTCTCTCTCTCTCTCTCTCTCTCTCTCTCATCATGAGTCTTGGGTCTCTGCTTGGAACTATTATCAAAGGCTACGTAGATAAGCGATCGGGTTCTTATGATGTTTTCCAATAAATGATGCAGATTCATACAAACACTACTGAAAATCTCAATAACCTTCACTATAGCCAGCGAAAAAGTGTTCAAGTGTAGCGCAGAGACGTTTAAGAACACGAAGACTGCTGCAATGTTCGATGTGTATATGGCGGTGATGGTGGTGTGCGTGCTGCTCGTGCTGACGTTCAAATCCTTGTGAGAGTAGGAGGTCAACATCTTTTATAGGTTATGAAATATGCATGAGATTGGAGTCCGTAACTAATTAAGGAACTCAGACGTAAAAACCGATAAAAACCATAAGTGTCTAAAAGGTTGTCGTTATTATTATTATTATTATTATATTATTATTATTATTATTATTATTATTATTATTATTATTATTATTATTATTATTATTATTTTTATTATTATTATTATTATTATCATGTTATTATTGTCTAGCAGTGAAAAGGTTACTGATGAGTTAACAAGACAATCCAACAATGGTCAACAACCATTGACACCACCCTCAACTTTTTCTTCATTAATTCTGCAACATTCGCGGTCTAAGATCTAATTTTGAATCAGTAGAACACCACCTCTCTACTTCTAAACCTCCTCCTCATTTCCTCACTGAAACTCAGGTGTCTGAGGCAACTGACAGCAGCCCCTTCTCTGTTCCCTTCTAATTTCTCTATCCTCATTTTCGATCCAAAGCTGGATGTTGCGTTTATGTGCGCAATGACTTAACCTGCTCTCGTGCCCACGCTCTTGAATTTTCCGAATTTTCCACCATCTGGCTACGACTACAGAGTCACTCTCAAACTAAATTTATCTGTGCTGTATACCTCTCACCTAACTCTGACTATAAGAAATTCTTTGACTACTTAACTTCCAAAGTGGAGCACATTCTGACTCTCTTCCCTTTTGCAGAGATCTCCATTCTTAGAGACTTCAATGTTCATCACCAGCTTTGGCTTTCCTCTCCCTTCACTGACCATCCTGGTGAACTAGCCTACAACTTTGCTATCCTCCACGACCTAGCAATTGGTGCAACACCCTACTGACCGTCTTGGAGGTACGCCCAACATTCTTGACCTTTTCCTGACCTCTAGTCCTCCTGCAAATGCTGTCACCCTCTCTTCTCTGTTGGGCTCCTCCGATCACAATCTCATATATGTATCTAGTCCTATCGTTCCAATCCCTCGTCAGGATCCGCCTAGGCGAAGGTGCCTCTAGCGTTTTGCCTCTGCTAGTTGGGGGACCTTAGGAAGTATTTTGCTGATTTTCTTTGGAATGACTACTTTCTTCTTTCTCTCACCCTTATTCTGTCCTCCTCTCTAATGCAAGAGGTGGATGCATTATTGTCAATCATTCAACCCTTTTTCTGGTAAACTTTGGAACTTCCTGCCTGCTTCTATATTTCCACCTTCCTATGACTTGAATTCCTTCAAGAAGGAGGTTTCAAGACACTTATCCTTCAATTTTTGATTACCGCTGTGGACCCTTTTCTGGGACTGGCATTTCAGTGGGCTTTTTTTTTTTTTTTTTTTAAATTTTTGTTGTCCTTGACCAGTGTCCCTCCTACATAAAAGAAAAAAAAAAACAAGGATCAATCAGTGTTGGTAGCAGAGAGTGTTGGGAAGATGATATATTTGACGCAATCCTAATCAGAGCAAAATTGTCTTTAAAGTCATAGTGATTACTGATATTGTCTAGTAGTGAATATGTAAATGATCAAGTTAGCAAGAAAGCTTAACAACACTCAAAACTGAAGATAGATTTGACTGTTGGGAGCAAAAGACTGTTGGAATGACTTTACGTTTGATGAAATCGTAATCAGCAATGGTTAACAATATTGGCATTGCCTTTTCCTCGGGGTCCCATCCGGCAGCAAAGAGTGTCGGGGAGTTACTGCTGAAGTATCGATACATCTCTAATTAGTGTGATGAGCGGCGCATTGTTTTATAATACAGGATACGAATCTGTATTCATGGATTCCTTCATCGATGGTTTGCATATTTATTTATTCTCTCTCTCTCTCTCTCTCTCTCTCTCTCTCTCTCTCTCTCTCTCTCTCTCTCTCTCTCTCTCTCTCTCTCTCTCTCTCATTTGTCTATCCATGAATCCATCTACCCACCCATCTATCAATTTATCCATCTATCCATGCATCAATATATTCCCTCCATCTATTCTTCCGTCTGTCAACTTATCCATCTGTCAGTCTATCTTTCTATCTAATTATCAGTCCATCCATCCATCCATCCATCTATACACACCTGCAAACATATACACACGAGAAATAAATACGCAAACAACAGCAAAACATCAAGAGCACGAATCCCACACGAAAAACATACGAACTTCCCATTAATAATTATCCATCCATCCATTTACACAGACACGCAAACATACACACACGAAAAACAAACTCGTAAACAAGAGCAAAACATGAAGAGTACAAATGCCCCAAGAAAGACACACATCGAGAGAAAAAGAACAGCATCAAACTGGCCAGAATGATTACCACTACTCATCGTAAGCCTGGTGATGCGACCCGCGAGTCACGCCACCACTCAGCTTGGCCTCCCGCTGACAGCCGACGAAGAGGCGCCCCACCACACCACGCCCTACCTCGCCTCGCCCTGCACCTCCCCAGCCCGCTTCCTCTCTTCGGCAACAGACCAACAAATTGTTTCACACGGCGTAAAGGGAGTGAGCGAGAGGGAGGGAAAAAAGGGACGAAAAAGGGAAAAATCTGTTCTCTTCCAAGCTTTGTGTGATGAATTAAACTTTTCGTGGGATGGTGCCTTGGGGGGAAAAGGATTTGGGGGATGGAAAAGGGTGAAATAGAGGACGGGAGAGAGAAAGAGCAAGGAAGAGGGAGGGAGAGGAAACGTGGCGTATTGTCACTGCGGGGAAATGTTATCTTTATTTTAACTAGTGACAGTCACGTAAAGTTGCAGAGGAACATACCACCTAGTAAGGTCAAAAGTGAAGTTACAAGAATCAGTAGACCTACACGTGACAGTCCCTCTATAAAAACACACTTGCCTAATGCCTATGCTCACCTACACACCCTGCCCTCAGATACCACTAATCGTCTACTTGCGACATGACTGAACGTAAACAAAGCGAGGGAGAAGAATTTAAGAACCAGTACGTTTACATAAGTCCCTGTATAAAAAAAAACACATATACCTATACCAACTATCAACACTATATATAAATACCCCCTAATCATCTCATCCCAACATGACTGAACGAAAAAAAAAAAAAAAAAAAAACAAAGCGCAAAGAAGAATCATTCACGCCGCGGTTGTCGCTACTGGATTCTTACCTGGAGAGTTTCCTTGTTAGTAAAAGTTGCTTTGTATTTCGCGGCACGGGGAAAACAAAGCGTGGGAATCATTACAGTAGTGTCGCGGGGTCTGGCAGCACCGGGGGTCACTGATCGGTGCACCTGCTGTTTCTGGATCCCACCGATACACGACCACGAGTACTTAGGCTGCTTAAACAAAGTTGTATGGCTTAAGTTGGTGGAGTTTTTTTTTTTTTTTTTAATGTGGTATATGACAGTCTTTTGTACAGTTAGGGAAATGTTATTTTATTTGTATTTGTTTCTGTCTGTCTGTTTGTCTGTATTTATATATCTATACAGTATACCTATTTATCCACCCATCTATATTTTTATCTTTAATCTCTGTCTATCTATCTATGTCCACCTATCTTCTGCCTATCTGTCTACCAATCTTCCGTCTATCTCTCTACCTTTCCTTGAAAATCAAAACAATAGATGAACAAATTAATAAACAAACAAGAAAATAAACAAAAAAGAACAGAATGAAATGAAAAAAATAGATAAACATTATCACGCGACAAATTTAATTTTTCCTGTGAGTTCCTGCTGCCAGCTTGTCTCGGTCACTGGTGGCGCTTGTCTGTCTGACTCTACTACAGTGTCACACTTTTCACATTACCTGATGTGCACCTCCTTCCCATAAACTTGTTGCCAGTTTGATCTTATTTCCATACTAATATATAGCTTTAGTGAAAGAATATTTACAATTTTTTTCTTTTTTTTCTATTCATCCGTTTATTTACTCATTTGTTAATTTATTTACCACTCTTAAAACCTTTCAAAATACGCACGATCATGATAAAGAGTCCGATCTGAACTCTTTCACTGCTGGACAAACATTTCCATATATATACCTACGACTTGTTAGAGACTTACTTATGGGCGAGTCTCTTAAATGATTCCGTGGCTTAGAAAACGTAAAATTAACCCACATTTTTCTTTTCATTCAATGTTTGGAAAGTTGACAAAGGGAAACCAAAGGAGTGAAAGGGTTAAGCTTAAAATCCACTGCTTCAATTCTTACGTATTTTTAGGTATACAGTATTTATGCTAAGCTTGCGGTGTGAAGAAAGTGACCTCATTTCTTGTCAACACGAAGTCATGCATCATAATCCAGAATGCATATACATGTACGTATCCTTCCCTTGTTTCTCGCGTCCTTCTTGCATGCCCTTTAAGGCATCGCGGTGGTGGTGCAGGTGAAGTAGTAGTCATAGAGTGGTGTGGTGGTGGTGGTGCTGGTGACGTAGTGGTAGTGAGATGCTGTGGTGTGGTATGGAGTGGTGGTGGTGGTGGCGTGGTAGTAGTGGTGGTGGTGGCGTGGTAGTAGTGGTGGTGGTGGAGTGGTGGAAGTGGTGTGGGCAAGGGGATCTCCACACTGAGGCAGGCCACTCTTCGCTCGACACAGCTTCAGGTGTTTCAGAGCAAGACGTGAGTGCACTCAGCAAGCCACCGCCTTATCGCCTCTGTGCACTTCTTCACCTCTTTATCTCGCAAAAATACTGACGCCACCTTTGTGTTGGCTGCAGAGCGCCAGACAGAATACACCCAGGGCCACGCGGCGTAATTCTTGTCTGAGAGTTTATCATATTGCGATTTTCTTTTTTTAATTTCATAATGCGAGGAACAAAGCAGAAAAAAACAAAACAAACGTAAATTATCATCCTGTCATACTCGGTGCCTCAAATTCACTGAAAGGTTCCTGCTACAATATATACAAGCATTCAATAGACATGTTTTTTCTTTGTTCTTTATTTGTGTTCCTCTGCGAGATCATGAGGGTCATGAGGCTTGTAGTGTGTATATACGTATGTGTACAGATAAAGACTTCCTTCCCCTGTGTGGGTAAAGAGTAATTTTCATCGCGTATTAAGTAAACACGGCAAAAATTAGTGTTCCCTTTCCTTGCACGCGTGGAGGAAAGTAATCACAACGTGGGGTGTGAGGCGGCGGTCACTGCCGCTGAGTACCGGGATCTGAACGTTCCCTCCCTCACGCTCTGAGTTCACCGGCAACCCTCCTTTAAATTTTATTGATGATATAAGAAAAATGTTTAACACAGACCACAATGTTTTTTTTCTTTAGCAGAGACATTTCTCGAGCAATTATTCGGTGTTCAAAGAGGACGCATTAAAGGGGAAAATGCCTTAAGATCTATCAGATGATATTGGAAAAATGTTAGCTAAAGCAAATATTTTGCCAAGAAAGTTAGAGCTATTAATTTGTATACATAAGCAATTATAAGCATATTTTAAATCTACCACATAACACAAGATAATGTCTGACAAGAGTTTGACGAAGACTCCAACACATACAATAAGAAATTTATAGTGCTATAAATTTGCACGATTATTATATACATGGTGACATCTGCTGTACTAACACCACGGCGAGAACGTGCACTGAGGCAGAGGGACGCGTAACAAAGCCGCACTGACAGACCCAGGCCCGGCCATTGTGGGCAATACTAACTTGATAAGGCAAAGTGGTGGACATGTGCCCCAGGTAATTATACCGGACTGTAACACAAAATAGTGAGCGCTGTACACGGTGAGGTACATACAAGTGAGGCAGATGGGAGGCGCCGGGCGGCCCACGCAAGCCTTTCAGTAAGATTGACACGGTCCATCACCCACCACCATCGCCTGCATGACCCCGCAGAGGAACGCAAAGGAGGAACCAAGAGCAGCATGTATAATGAATGCTTGTATAATGTTATTCTTCTAGGAGCCTTTCACTGAAATGAGGCGCTGTGTGTGAGATAAGAAGCTAAAATATGTTTTTGTTCACCCGTGTCCTTCGCGATATAAACCTCAAAAAAAATAAAAAATAAAAAATGGCGATGCGATGAACTCTCAGACCACGAGACAGGAAAGCCGCCACTGCCTCCAAGACTTCGCAGCGCTGCACCGTCTTGATCAACCCCTTGCTTATCATTTTTTTTTTCTTTTTGTTACTTACGATGCTCTCACGATACAAACAGCACGAGATATACTGAGTTTAATGATACAAATATTCCAAGCTATGATCATTAGTGATACGATCATTCGAACCTCGGATAGATTTAAATGAATCAGTAACACAAACATTTATTAACCATTTAACTGTGATATGCAACAGCTCACATCCGAATCGCTTTACAAAACACTTAAAAACACTCACATGAAAAGAAGGAGATTAAAAGAGTAGATATTCCTATCTCTAGCTAGTGTAGTCTTCAGAGGAAGCTGTAGAAAAAAATGTTTCACAGTGGTCAGCGGATCAAGAAAGTGTGTTGAATAACACTGAATAAGTTAAACATTATAATTAAAACCGAGACATCACACAACTATCACCAACACATACACAAAAATTGCCTGTATTACTGTAACCACCATCCGCGTCACTTGACCTAATCCCAGGCCGCTGCAGACTCACCCCGTGTAGCAACAGTCCTACTCCACTGAAGGTGAACAGTCCACCAGTGTCGCAGCAATAACTTTTCCACGTGAATTTAAAGTGGTCTTCATTCCAGAGAGATAAGCATGAAAAATGGCAAGGTCAATTATAAAAGACAATTGACGCCATCGGCAGCACGGAGGGAGAGCGATTCATCGTGGAGGAACAGTTACGCCGCGATGAAAAAAGTGGGCCATCGTATTTTGAGTTCCCTCTTTCGTTCTGGCCACTCGTTGATAGGCACAAAGGAAGAGCTAATCGCCACACATACCTTCACACCAGGTGCGCCTCAGCTACCGACTGTCCGTGCGTCACCTCAGCAGGGAAGAACGTGAGATTTAGGCTTGGTCTGTTTTAGGCTTTAGGTCTGTTTTCAAAGGCCACGGAGATGATTACTTGCTACGGATGTTTTCTTTTACCTATTGATGGTGTAGAATGTTGCCTTCTTTATTACTAGAATAATGTACATATACACGCTTGAAAACACCAATTACTTCCACAAAGATGATTACTTCCCCTGGATATTTTCTTTTACTTATTGATTGTGTAGAATGTTTCTTGAATTATCACCAGAATCATGTACACACTTGAATACACCAGTAGCTTACTATGGTCTGCTTAAAATGATTCCCCCCCAAAAAAAGGCGAAGAAATGTCTGGGAAAAGGTCGTGAGGGACACGCAATATTAGCAGTGTGAAAAGAGACTGTCGAGTGTTGCAAGATGCGCGCTGTGTCATCTTGTGGAAGAAAAACACGATACAGAAAGAATAGAAAATCAAATTCGAGGAAAAAAAAAAGCTTTCCGTGCCACTCAGTCTATGCACCGACAAAGGACGAGGTGAGCCTTGCGCAACGGCATGGACCGTCACGTCTCAGCAAAAATTATGTGCTGCACCTGCCACGCAAAAGAATATTGGTGTAGAATCACGATGTAACGCACTTCCAGTTTTCATGCTGACAATATTGACACAGGACTGGATGTAGGCAGAAACTCAGAAAAAAAAAATAAATAAATAAATAAAAAGAATAAATAACCATACCGTTCATCATATTATTGTCCAAGATGAAATCGGGGGAAGCAATTCCAGTGTGAATATTAAGCAGTGGATTTAGCAGCACAGCACACAGCGATATGGTAATGATGGAGTAAAGAAATGATGGCACAAAATACATCGTGTCCTTGGAGAATATTGCATAACAAGTCGTCCACCGGAAGATTAAAAAAAATAATTTCCAGCATTATGATTGTAAACTTTTGAGAAATACTAATATTAGTTTTTCAAATTGTCTTCCGTCAATAGTTTTATCTGAGTCTGTACGAGGAATGCCAGCAAGGCTATGATGGCTGTGATAAATAGTGTTTCCAGCATTCTGCTTGTAACCTTTTGAGAAATACTACCACTACGTCTTTATCATCCTGTCTTCTATCAATACCTTCATGAGGGATACCAACAAGGTGACGAAGAGTTACATGAAATGGCGTTTCAAAAAATTACATCGTGAACTTATATGAATCACTGCTTTTTCGACTACCCTCTATCATGTAATCATATCTGTACAGGTGCGCTGCAAAGAATATGAGGAATATCAGTAATGTTATGTTTACTGTTAAGCAGGGAGCACCAGCAGTGATACCAAAGTCCGTGTTCCAAACAGAAGCAGTTTTATCTTCTATAAAAAAAAAAAAAAAATGAAAGGATGAAAAAGGACAAACTGATACTTTGATCGACAAGGCGTGTCGGTAAAAGGGAGAAAACACAGTGCAGCAATATTTAAACCTTCCATCTGCCCTCAAATCAAACCTTCACTGATTTTATGCCATAATACTTGCCTCACTAAGCAGGTGGCAGCAGGAAGCGGCTGGGATGACGCTATGGTAAAACTGCACGAGACATAATTGAGTTGACTGACACCTGGAACTTTTGCCCTCATAGTTATAACAACACATCAGTTTCCTCCTCCTCCTCCCACACACACACACTTAAAACACACAAACAAACAAACAAACACACAGAGGCATGTTATAGGGAAAAAAAAATCTTATTCAGGACTAGCAAGACGAGAGAGAGAGAGAGAGAGAGAGAGAGAGAGAGAGAGAGAGAGAGAGAGAGAGAGAGAGAGAGAGAGAGAGAGAGATGGGAGGGACAGATAGACACGTGTTGATAGATAAAATATAGACAGGCAGGCAGGTAGGCAGGAAGACAGACAGACAGACAGACAGACAGACAGACAGACAAGCAGGCAGACAAGACAAGTAAGAGATTCATAGATAGAAAGATGGACACATATAAACATGCTCAAACAAACAGACAAGGCAGGCAGAGCAGGCGGACAATTACACAAACAGGCACATCAGTATTATTTCCCCTTTCATAAAATTGTGTCTCTAGTGAAAGACAAGTTAAAAATAAACAAGTGTAGTACTAATTATGTTTCTCGTAGGTCATTAAGTTGCATTTATTGGCAGCAGGGAATGAGGGAAGTAATTTTTGCAGCAGCAGTGTGTGCAGGCAATGGAGCAGCGGGACGTGGCATGGCGGTGAAAGGCATCTGTTGCACGCCACATGGAGCTTCCCACACCGACTGAATGCCAGCGACGAGCAAA
The DNA here is from genome assembly GCF_035594125.1 of Scylla paramamosain. Classification (NCBI taxonomy): domain Eukaryota; kingdom Metazoa; phylum Arthropoda; class Malacostraca; order Decapoda; family Portunidae; genus Scylla; species Scylla paramamosain. The sequence continues at coordinate 469,488 of NC_087171.1, read as the reverse complement.
GCGAGAGGGTTTGCTTGGATATTTCAGAGATTTTGAGCAGATATCAAGGTATATAAATGTCTAGTAAAAGCAAGGTAAGATATCCAGCAAGTTGTGTGTTTGTTATTGGTTTTAACAGGGAAAAACTTGGCAAATTATATTCTTCTTGAGACGCACGTGTCTTACTCTTAGGTTGTATTCCTGTCATTAAAAACAAGCTAAAGAGACCACTGCTTGACATCTTCACTGTGTCTGTATATGCTCAAGGCAAAGCTGAGCATCCATTGTATATATTCATAACGTGCAAGTGCTCAAAGAATGCATGACAGTGTTGTCAAGGCTGTGGTTTGCTGCAGTAACTGTGACCCAATATTACATCAGTTTTGCCATTATTTGTTGTTTATAATCCGGATTTGATGTTAAACGTTTTACTATCACGAAAATTTTAGTTATGAATTACACGTTTCAGAAAATCTTATTAATTATGAAAACAAGATAGGAGAAAAGAAAATGTTTTAGTGTTTTACAGGCATCCGAGAATAGCAAGAAAAATATGTTTTGTCCTCATGTCTATAGTGGAGTAGCATGACTATATTTTTGGGACATTCTCTTATGTCTGTAAAATACTATCACTTTTTTTTTTATAATATGAAGAAAATTTTCTCCAAGAACAACGAAATATTTATCAAAGGCTCGATTATAAACAAAGGTGATCACAATATTTTGTATGGCTCATAATCGTGTTCTTTTTACGGTTGTGTGATTCTCGCTTTATAATTTCTCCAAAATATAAACGTTTTCTAAGGTTTAGATTCTGTAGTTTTTTTTTTTTTTCTTTCAGTGTATTCCGCGTGCGTCATCCACTGATACTGCTCGCTATTATTTCATCATGGCATTCACGAGGCTGCAAACATTGTATATCTCAACCTATTTTTAACCCCGATAATACTGTTTTTTTTTTTTGACTGACACTGTTGTGTGTGTGTGTGTGTGTACGTGTGTGTGTGTGTGTGTGTGTGTGTGTGTGTGTGTGTGTGTGTGTGTGTGTGTGTGTGTGTGTGTGTCTGTGTTACATCTCCAGCACTCTTCAATGCCTCCTTCTTTGTCTTCTGCAGTTGCACTAGCTTCTTCATGTTAAACTTTCAAACCCATATTTTTTTTGTCCTTGCGTTCCTATTCCTCAACAAATCTACATATCACTACGTCACTTTCCTGGCGCATGCATGTGGGCGGGCACTTCGAAAATAAAACACTCCAGCCCACGTTTCCAGCTCACCCGGCACCTGGCGAGCAGCAGTGCGGGTGAGGGCTGCCTCTGGTCATTTCAAACACTACGGGGCCACGTGTCGATAGTGGGCACAGCAGACGCCACTTCCGCGCAGCATTTTATCGTCAATACGCCACAACACAGCAGAGGCTGGTCTCCGTGACGGTGCTTCAAGGGTATTCATTGTTTTTTTTTTTTTATTTTTCTTCCAATTCGGTGCATTCAATTTGCACCTGCACAATATTCCATAACGGAGTGAAAGGGAGTCACCGAAACCTGCCTTTGGGCGAGAAGAGATTAATACACTACTATTATATACGTGTTCTTGTATTATATATGATACTGAAGAGGAATAATCCTCCTCGGCGGTAAATGATTAACTAAGATCAAAATGACGTGTAGTAAAGGAGAAATACCAGGCCAGGTCCTCTACCCCAAGAACTTCACATTGCCGGTGGTAATGTAGGCGAGATGAAACTTATACGTGCAGAGGACACGATTCCCTTCAAGGAAGAGAAGTAGTCCGGTTAATTAGATATGTCCTTCTATGAGACAGACATTTGTGACGTCTCTAGCACGTTTGTAATACAGAGGAAAGTATGTAAGAGGCAATACATTCAGCAGTTTTCCTCAATCGTAAGTGTCCTGATCTGGTGACAGTCTTCCTACAAAACCTGACACCTGATAGGCTCTAGGCAGATTAAAACATTTAAGACTGAAGGGAAAAACGTTGAACACAATGGACGTGAATGCTGGGGCTTACTTCACTATGGACCATGACTTGACGTTTGGAAGAGAGGAAAGCTTTGAAGAGTTACAAAGGCTGAGTATGGAGTCTTGGCTGATCACAGGATTTAAGGCTGAGGGAAAAACGCTAAATACAGTGATGGGTGTTGCAGGTCACTTGATTTCTGGTGTTTTTTTTCCAGTGCTTTGCCGCCATGATTCGCGCCAAAAAACATTCACGCTTCAAGTTTTCTGCATCGTGTTGGAAGAGGGCGAAGTGCGGCCTGTGGTGGTTTTTGTTATGCTTGGGTGTCTGTTGGATGGTGGTGCTCTTCATGTTACTGCTTCATTTCTTTCACTGCAAGACTTTTTTTTTTTTTTTTTTTTTTGCTTCGACTTTTTTAGTGCTAAACATTTTTGTCTACTTTTAATTCCCTTCCTGCTACATTTTTTTTCTCTCTACTTCAACCCCTTCAATACAAGACATTTTTTTTCTCTCTCTCTGCTGCAACTCTTTCACTGCTGGGTGATTTTTTTTTTCTGCTTTAACCCCTTCCAATGCCAGACAATTTTTATTTTCTCCTCAATTCTTTCACTACAAGATTTTTTTGTTTTTGCCTCAACTTCTTTTATTGATTGCTAGACAAAATTCCTTCTCTGTTTTAAATCTTTCAGCTGCTAGACATGTTTTTACTGCTTCAACTCTTTCACTGCCAGACTATTATTTCTTCATCACCTACATTTTTATAACAATTACTTAGGACATAAGAACACAATGGAAGCAGCAGGGAGCCAGTAGGCCTACACGTTGCAGTCCCGTAAGTACACCCGCCTATCATTCTTATTCACAATTTAATCATATCTCCTTTAAAGCTCCCTATTGACTATTTTGCACTGCACTCGCTTAAATAATTCGGCATGCTAGAAAATATATCAACTTTCTATTCTCGCTTTTTTTTTTTTTTTTGAATGTTAACAAAGGAAGGCTGTAGCAACAAAAGGGTTATTTTTTAAGAGTAGGTAACTTTATTTTACGTGGAGGGAAGAGAGAGAGAGAGAGAGAGAGAGAGAGAGAGAGAGAGAGAGAGAGAGAGAGAGAGAGAGAGAGAGAGAGAGAGAGAGAGAGAGAGAGAGAGAGAGAGAGAGATGGCGGAAATGCGATTAGGAAGAGAAGAAAAGATAGGACTGACTGATTGAAAAGACGGAAAAAAGAGGGGAAACGAGAACAAAGGAGAGGAAAGGAGAGAACAGAGCAGATCAGAAAACAGAAAAGCCGAAGTAAAGCGAGGCAAGGCAAGACGAGGCGAGACAAGGAGAGGAAGGGAGAGAAAGGGAGAGGAGATTAAAGGGTGGGCAAAGGTAAAGGAGAGTAAGGGACAGGGAGGAGAAGAAGAAGGGAGGGAGGGTGATATATGCAAATTTCATTGGAATGTATTATAATAACAGAAAAAATGGCCAGGAAAGGAAAACTGAAAAATATAATCATGGTGGAATCAATTTAAAAATATAAAACAAAATTACGAAAGGAGAAAAACTGTCTGCGACCAGTAATAAAATAAAAGCAACGAAATTGATAAAGCGAAAGAGAAAAAAAAAAGAAAGTTGAAAAAAGATAAGAAATAAGTCAGTTAAGATCGAGAATGTTACAAATGGGAGACATAAGAAAAAGACGAGAAACGAAATGAAAATAAAAAAATACAAATGAGAAAGAAGGAAAAAATGAATAACTGAATGGAAAAAGAAAATACTGGACGTCAAATAGAGAAGAGAACACTAAATAAATGAGGTACGAGAAAAAAAATTCCTGGAGGAGGAGGAGGAGGAGGAGGAGGGGGAGGAATGGCGGAAAGTGGAGGAGGAAGAGGGAGAAGAACGAGGAGGAGAGAGAAGATATAAGAGGAGGAGGACGGCAAGGAGGAGAAAGAGAAGGAAACGAAGGACGGCAAGAGAAAGGAGAGAAAAAAAGAGCATGAGAAGCAAGCGTGGAAGGAAGGAGTAAAAAAAAAAAAAAGATGGAGGAGGGGAAGGAAGAACACCACGAGTAAGGAAGGGAAAGAAGGGAGAATTGAGGGATTCTCGACTCTTGTCAGGAGTGTCTCGTGTATCACTGCCTCTTTTAATCGAATGAGGACGAGACGAGGCGACGCGGCACAGGAGAGATGGTAGTAGCGGCGCCCCTCATCCCCTGAACCCATCCATCCATTTCCAACTCAAGATACAGAAACAGTAATCAAAATAGTGCCTTTTCCTGGGTGAGAAGAAATAGTGAAGTTCTCTTATTACTTCCGAGCCAACCCAGATCTGCCCCCTCTCTTCTTACAGCCATTTGAGTCCAACTTAGCGCCGCTGGAATCATTGCCTAGTGAGTATTAGGCCAGCTTCCCCATGCATGTTATTCTTGCAAGGAAGTGCCCGTGTGCGCCCTCACAGGCAGGAGACGTGTGCGATCAACTCCTGGGCTGAGAGAGAGAGAGAGAGAGAGAGAGAGAGAGAGAGAGAGAGAAGAGAGAGAGAGAGAGAGAGAGAGAGAGAGAGAGAGAGAGAGAGAGAGAGAGAGAGAGAGAGAGAAAGAGAGAGAGAGAGAAAGAGAGAGAGAGAGAGAGAGAGAGAGAGAGAGAGAGAGGAGAGAGAGAGAGAGAGAGAGAGAGAGAGGAGAGAGAGAGAGAGAGAGAGAGAGAGAGAGAGAGTCAAAGGCCTAGATAAACATACATCAAACGTTCAAGCACAGAAATTTAGGCTGGCAAGATTTAAAACTTGATCTATTGTTTCTGAAAATAAATATTCCTTGATCGTCAAGAGACGGGCATCTGTTACTCTGCACCAGAGTGTTGTCCCTTGAACAATTCACCTGTCACTGGCTTCCCGAGGCAATGCATTATTACAAGGCATCTTATCTTTGCGTCACATTAGAGTTTCTCTTACTTTTGTTTGACTCAGATCCAATTACTTCAAGGTTTCTTCAGACAAAGAGCCTGTATTCGTAGGAAATATTGAACGCTGTTTTCGCAGTTTCACAATGGAGGTTTCTGATTGATAACAAATAGTAATTGTGAAAAGTGTGGAAACTTTTCTTTCAGTACAGAGTGTCAAGGAAGCTTTCTATAATTTCGTTATGTCTTACTAGTAATTCATTTCTCAGTCCATCTGAAAAATGAATGTACGTCCCCTGCTAGCACGAGCACGAGTCATGAATAACTCTGTAAGTAATGACTGGCTGTGTAGTGCTCCACCAACACTAAATAAAATGTTGTGGCGGAATTCAGAGAATGGCATTAAAGGAAATGAGGTGTACAAAGAAGATGGTTTCATGTTACCCTCAAGCTGTTTTTGTTATATATTTTTTGTTCATTAGAATCGTGTACCTTTACTTCAGTAAGAAGTCTTTTACAATCATTGTAGTCAGTGGATTGATCGTCAAAACGTGTTGAGATAAGAATAATACGAGTAAATTCACAATCTACGATCCTTCAAATAACAACAGTTTACAAAATTATATCTAGTAAGTTAACAATAGATTTGGTTCGGCGAGTAACATACCGAGCTGTCCATTCTGGTCTTAACCGAGTAACAGATGCATCGATAATCCTTAGGAATATCAAGTACCTTAACTCATAAACCACTGTAGCAACCAGTGTCTGCCAATGTGTTGCGTTATTAAGAATATCTGCAGGACAGGAAAGCTTATGAATGACTGCTTTACTGCGGGACGGAGAGACAAACGATGCGAGTGGAAGCAAGAGTAGAAAATCGTACTAAGCATTTTTTGCAAGAATAATGAACGACTGGCGTTATGGGATGAACCTTACTTAATATTCTGAACCAAATAGTCAGATGTAGTGAAGAACACGAGCGAGTTATGCATGACATCCATAGATTATCGTGTGTTTAGGGTCTCATTAAATATTTTGCTAACACGTTAACTTACATACGTATATATGTAGGTACTGTACAGAGACAGGGCTTAAATAAACCGGTCACAAATCAGTGAAGCTTCACGGCATGGAGACACCGAGGTTTTGAGGCAGTGAGATGGCATAAGAACCTTTCATAGGGCCGAGTACCTTGTCCCGAGCAAACACGCCGCAATCACGTTCATTAGTCTTCTCTCTTAAAGTCCATGGTCTGCTAAAAATATGAGTGATCATATTTGGAAACAGATTACCAACACATCAGAGGCCTTTTGATCGAGGGAAAACACTACTCACAGTTCAGTCAAGTTCTGAGCAGGACTGTACGAAAAATAGTGGTCCATATATTTAACTATTTCCTGTCTTGTACTAAATTATCACCATTGTTACATTAAACAAATAATTATAGTCATTCACTTTTTTCATTATTCAAATATACCAACAAAAGGCACTGACTCGAAAACTTCCAACTAAAGACTGATGAACCAAACACTAAAACGTCAGCTGTTATTATTATAAACAAAAACATTCTATTACATCGCTTACTATTCATACAGAGCTGCCCTTGCATCACAAGATTAATTACAATGTACCGTGTAATTTGACTGGGTAATGTATTGTACATACAAGAGCCGTTAGACATGAAAAAGAGGTGTTTTATAATTTATGAGCAAGTAGTAAGCCGTGATGAGGAAGCCGTACTCTTCCTGTTACAGAAAAAGTATAAATTAAACAAGAGTGGCACAACAATCACAGCATTTCTATAGAACTTGTCTTTTCCTGCATATTCTAGAGGGAAAGAGACAAGTAATATAAAAATAATAATAAAAATGAATGAATGAATAAATAACATAATCCAAGGAGAAGCAGTCCCCTCTGCTCCTCCCCACCCTGCAGGAATGACATGCCTCGCGGGAAGGGTACAAAGGCCTGCACTCTAGTCCCTCTCAGTCGTCATGAGGGACCCACCAGCCTAACCAGGACCCAGTCTGCTAAATCCCCGCGTCTCAGGACGCGGGGATTTAGCATTATTTCCCTGGTTACAACTTTCCTGAATTAAGTAAATGGATGCTTCTCATTTCCCACGCCTCGATGCGTAAGACTTATATTTGCTCATAGTATGTCCAATTTACTTATGCATGTATCTTCGCTATCTTCGCTCTCTCATATGTTTTACTGATAAACTCTGCAAATCTCTGCTGCTTCTGTTTTTCTTCTTCCTACGACTCAAACTGTTTCACAAGAGCAGTACCAATAGCTCTCCGAAACTAAACTGGCCAGCTTATGGCAGCTACATATTGAGCGGTGTGTCATCTCATTTGTGTAGCCTTAGCCAGACTCCATGACTCACAAAAATAAGATATCTTTTTGAACGAGGCAGTGGACACGATAGGTTTGTTTCTGTTATAAGAGACCATCACTCGGCCGCTCAGGTGACCCTGCGTTCACAATATAAATGACAAGGTACACATACACAATCACGAGTAAAAGTGTTTTAGATAACTGTACGAGTGTTCATTGCAGCATAAATGAAATCTTGTGCATTATGGATCACGAGTTAAGTCTTTTAAATAAAAAAAAAAAAAAAAAAAAATATATATATATATATATATATATATATATATATATATATATATATATATATATATATATATATATATATATATATATATATATATATATATATATATATATATATATATATATATATATATATATATATATATATATATATATATATATATATATATATATATATATATATATATATATATATTCCCTTGGACTGGTAATAATTTCCTTCATGTTTCTGAACACTTTTCTTAACAATTCTGATCATGTTTTATTATAAGCGAGATGAAATACTGTATTCTTTATATGACAGTAATTTCAGCACTTGGAAATTTATCAGGAAGCAGTAAGGCGGCTGCGGCAGAGTGCACGTAATGGCCGCCATTACTCCTGCTGCCTCCTGTTTCTCGCCGCAAACTGTTATAGGCTTGTGTGATTTTTATTCCTGTCTAAGGAGGAATTTTATATCGCCGAAGAAATAACTTTTCCAGCACACACACACACACACACACACACACACACACACACACACACACACACACACACACACACACACACAGACCAAACCAGGCAACGCAGAGGTAAAGTAGAAAGACGGTGTTTGTCTGGAATTCGCAGTGTTGTCACGTCCTCTTGAATGCTATCCATGAGCAGCATCCGCGCGCACACACACACACACACACACACACACACACACACACACACACACACACACACACACACACACACACACACACACACACACACACACACGGGGTTTATTTTGTAATTCTAATTTATCTAAATATCTAATTTAAAAGGCCAGCTGCTGTTATTTGAGTTCCGCCCTGCAGCAAACAAGCCAATATCGTCCTGAGACCAGTAACTGTTGGGCGCGATTGGCGGACCGCGTCTGGTAGACAGAAAAGTGACGGCCAACTTTGAGAACGGTTTATACTCGCGGGCAGAGCTTTGGAGCCACTGACACCAGCTGAGAGAGAGAGAGAGAGAGAGAGAGAGAGAGAGAGAGAGAGAGAGAGAGAGAGAGAGAGAGAGAACAGACTGGCGCAGCAGCTCCAGCGTTGGACTGCTTGGAGCACCACAGGAGAGTCGCCGCCCTGACGGTGCTACACAAAGCACAGGTCCAGCACGTGCCGCACCTGACGGACCTGAGGGCCACCTGGAGGAGGTCTGAACTATGCACGAGGACGGTGCTGAGCAACGACTCCCTCTTGGAGGTCCCAGGTCCTACTCCACCACTCACCAGCGCGCCTTCACATCAGGCAAATGTCCACCCAGCAGGCAAAGGTTGCCGCCCACTGATGGCTACAGCAGCAGCCACCTTGATGTTTATAGTGCACAGCGTGCAGTGTATAGTCAGTAGTATGTGCAAATATGTGGACAGTAGCGTTTGTCACACGATAGTGTAAACTTTAGGTACTAATATGTCCTCCCTAATTATATCACTGCATTTATTGAAAATGTTCAGAGAGAGAGAGAGAGAGAGAGAGAGAGAGAGAGAGAGAGAGAGAGAGAGAGAGAGAGAGAGAGAGAGAGAGAGAGAGAGAGAGAGAGAGAATCTATACAAAGAGATACGAGTAAATATTGAAAATTGTAAAAGCCTGTCACCTTACCAACGACTGGTCTAAACACTACAATTCTTAGTAACCCTGGAATTTCCAAAGAAAGCAAACGATGCGCGTGTACACATGAAGCAAAACTGTCAGCGTTCCTTTTCTTTACGTGGTCAAAGCTGCACTTAGGGCGATTTTTAGTGAACGCTTTTTTTAAAAGCACACGTGTTTGTGTTTGACGAGTATCTCCTCCACGTGACTTCATAAGAAGACGCAAATGTAAGTCGATCAAGCACTGCCTTATAAGGATAAACACCTAACTGTAATAGCACCAGGTGAGTGAAAAGCCGCGATATCGAGTTCTCAGGTAGCCAGGTAGCGAGGAGCCGTGTGGTGGTCTGTTCCCTTTGGTGTTGTTGAGAAAAGGGAGAAAAAAAAGAACACGAAGAACGTAAGAAAAGGAGTAAGATAATGAATCGAGACAGGAAATTAGAGGAGCAACAGGAGGAAATAAAGATGTGAAAGAGGAAATTTACGTATTCTGCTCCATCCACCACCTCCCATTTTCTTGCTATTCCTCTTTTGGTAGGACGTGAGGAAAACGATGGTGGAGGTAGTACAGAAGAAAAAGACACACTCCTAGCCCTCATGACACACGAGGAGGATGGAGCAACGGATCAAGGCTATAAATGTATTACATGCTGCACTGTGTCCTGTTTCCTAGACTACTCCTCAGGGCACATGTATGCCTGTCAATTGTTTTTAAGTCTTAGAGGGAGTGGCAGTATATGTAGATGTGATACAGTTGACTGTAATCCCAAGCACTGCATCATTTTATCCCTGATATTTAACAGGCTCTACTGAAAGTTATTCGTGTTTTTGATGAGTGTTTTCATAGTTGTAGTGATAATTTAGCAAGAATTTTTCTTTAATGTAATAAATAATAATAATAACAATAATAATAATAATAATAATAATAATAATAATAATAATAATAATAATAATAATAATGATAATAATAATGATACAACTTTAATTCATTTCACAGCTGGGAAACAATTTAGGTCGTTCACTGCTACCAATCTTTGCTAATGTCTCTTTAATGATGGCGGCCATTCATTTGTAAGCCACGTCAACTCATTCATGTTAGAAAATCGTTGCATTTTCCTTTAATATATGAAAGTACATGTTTTTTTATGGATGAAAATGTTTTGATTTTATTCATAATTCACAATGCATCACGTACACAGACTTAACTGTCTGAGACCGCACACTATCACGCACACCATTAAGAGGAACACCGCCGTCTGAAACAGGAAGAAGAAACGACCTCATCAAAAGTAAACAGAAAGAGGAAAACAGAAGACCCAGACAGTAAGCAGAACACGTCAAGGAGTGCCCATATGAAGGCTGCACTCCCACCCAACAACTCAACTCACCTTCTTAAACGACTGACTGCCTGGCTCAACGTTCCTGCTTGTCAAATGTGCATTCATTTTACACCATGATATATATATATATATATATATATATATATATATATATATATATATATATATATATATATATATATATATATATATATATATATATATATATATATATATATACTCGTATATCCCCACAAGGAAAACATACGAATAACTACCGTAACATCAGCCAAGCCAGTCGATCCTACCACACTTGCTTATCATTGTTACCATTATTAATGATTTATTATAGCGGTAGACTTCAAAATAGGATAGTCTTGAATTTGACAAATAGACGTGCAAGCTGACTGTTGCAATTCACGGCAACCTCCATGCCTCACCACCTCTACGAGCAAACTAACAGACTGAATACCAAATGACACCAAATAACTTGCATATCAGTAATTATACATCATCACTAGCAACACAAGATACTTCATGGGCGACCCCACCCCCCACCGCTCTCTCTCTCTCTCTCTCTCTCTCTCTCTCTCTCTCTCTCTCTCTCTCTCTCTCTCTCTCTCTCTCTCTCTCTCTCTCTCTCTCTCTCCAAACAAAGACTAGACCTGTACAAAGACCAAAACACCGCTGCAACATCCCCGTGCTGCCTATAATAGGCAAACCGACACCGTGCACCAAACGTTAACAAAAAACAGCAGCAGCAGCAGCACCATCAAGCAGACATGACACACAACATGAAAGAAAACGGGGAAAGCACTGACAAAGAGAATGACAGACGCACCGCACTTCAAGGTCTCGTCAGCTGTGTCAAAAGAGAGAAAAACAGCGGACGGGGTAAAAGACAAAAGCCATACCTGACATGCTGAAGGACTTTGAGGAGGATAGGGGAGAGGGGACGCCGCAAGTGAAGGCACAAGGGGCACTGGGGCCGCTGGTGGGCGCTGGCTGGCGGCCTTCCAAACTATATATCTTGATCGGCTTGTCTGGGAGGGAGAGGAAAAAAAGACGAGAATTCTTTTAGTTATCCTTCGTCTTTCCCTGACTAGTGACACCTGAGGCCACGATAATGGGCCCCGCGGGTGTTGCTAGTGGTGTGGTGGTGGTGGTGGTGTGTGAATGTAAGTGTGGTGATGGTGGTGGTTGTGGTGGTGGTGGTGGTGTTATCAAAGGTGTGGTAGTGTTGGTGGTGTGGTGCAAATGGTTACTGGTGTCGCAGTGTTGTTATATATGAAATGTTATAACACATTCAAATAGCAGAGGTAGTGCCTTACTGCTTTCATTTAAAGGGATGGAAAAAAAAAATTACAAGCATGACTGCAAACTAGCAAAAAATACAAAAGAGTTAAGTGCACAGACATTACACAGTCTCAAGAGATGGCTGGATAAATTGATGGATGATGATGACAGATGGCCTGGCCTGGTGGCGGAGAGCTGTCAGAAATATTGATCTCATATGTACATCGAAAAGCATATCTAGAGAAAAAGATGTTATGTGGTAAGCAGTAGTTGTGTTCTTCTTCATTAATATTGTGTGAGTTTTAAATGTGACAATGAAGCCACGTGTTGGGAAGTCCAGTTAGCAAGAATCGGCTTTAAGTTGAGACCCTAGATCTCTATTTCAGCACTTCATCCACCATCCGAACTCCATTCCAAAACTGAAATTACAATGCGCTTTAAGTCCTGCATCAATGTAAGGCGGAAGTGTTGAGCCAAGGTACTGCAGGATGAAGGAGAGATAGAGCAGTGAGTTATGAGCCAAGACGTGAGATTAGTCGCTGTCTTGAATTTAAAACCTATCGGCGGATGAATATTATGTCTTTTCAACAACAAGAGCCCTTTACGGTATACTCGTATATTTAGGAAATTTTACGTAATAATTTCCTTCTTCTACAGCTTTATTTCCTATATATAAGAAAATAGATCGGCATGTGGGAATTATACACATGCTGCATCCAACTTTATTTCACGGTTTCATTTTCCAATACGCCAATAGGGGGAGATAAACGTGCGGTGGCAAATTATGTTAGGGAGAGTGTATGGGTGTTGCAGTGTGATAAGGCCGCCATTAATACTCATGTACACTCACTCACACACACACACACACACACACACACACACACACACACACACACATCCCATCGCCTCTTACGCGTGTTTTACAGAAAAGACTCACAATTCAAAGCCATTTTATTCACCTGTGTAGTTACTTTCAACGATATTCACACTAACACATATACAGACAAGCTCTTCAACAGTGCTTCCATCAGTCAGTGCGCCTCCCTTCCCTCATGACCGCCTGTGTGATTTGCAGGGATCAACGAATGCTTTTTTTGTCTGAGTTTTTTGTCGGTATCCTTTTGTGCGATTCAGACACCCGTATTAGCATTACGTTGTGAGCTGGACTGGAAGGCTAATTCACTCAGACTGTATGGGCAAGTGATGCTTTTAGTGGTTCACGGGATTTGGTTTCACTGCAATGATTAAATCGGTGGTTTGTTTCGGGTTCATTAGCTTCATTCCTTTTTCAATTGTTTGTACTTGAAGTCTTATCCGGTAGATAGAATTTGGTGGTGGTAGTGGTGGTGGTGGTGGTGTGGTTGTGGTGGTGGTGGTGAGAGAGAGAGAGAGAGAGAGAGAGAGAGAGAGAGAGAGAGAGAGAGAGAGAGAGAGAGAGAGAGAATATAGGCAGACAGGGAGACACAGACAGACGAAGATTGACAGATAGATAGTTAAACAGACAGACAGACAAACAGACAGACAGACAGACAGGCAAAGTCGATGATCTGCTTGTCCCCAGTGGTCTCATTTTTATATCTATGCCATGAATTGTGATAATCTAGCACGACCTTTCGTTGTCAGTTATGAAAAGCGTTACATAATATTATCAGAGGCTGAGAGACTGCTACTTTAATTGTCGTTATTGTGTTATTACAGTTACGTTGTTATATCAGATAATGAGTGGTGAAAAAAAAGCACAGGATGGTACAAGATATATATATTTCTGTAACGTCCTCATTGTCGAACCGTCACGGAAATAAAGATCTGCTGCTTAATCCTGCATTTCCTCACCACAAAAATCTACTCACCACACTTAATAAATCAAGATAAACACCCTTAACATAACTGTGATATTTTGAGTCCACATGAAACTTCCTTATAAGACCCAAACCACACACACACACACACACACACACACACACACACACACACACACACACACACACACACACACACACCACAAAAAAAAAACTTTCCCCTTTCCCATTTCCCAAGCAAACGCAGAATCTTTACTTGGAATTGTCGAGAAAATATTCCCCCCGAAGATACGAGGCGGCAGAACAGGTCCGCATGAAAAAGAAAGAACATGAATTTCCTTGAGGCATAGTTTGCTCGCCACATCGGGATTAGATAGTTCCCAAGTGCCGGTCCCCGATATCAGGAAGAATGGGAGCAGGAGCAGGAAGAAAAGGAGGAGGAGGAGGAGAAGGAGGAGGAGGAGGAGGAGGAGGAGGAGGAGAAAACAAAAGGAAAAAAAAGGAAAAAAGAAATAACGGAAGAAAAAAAAAATTAAGAAACAAGAAAAGAATGTGGATACAATTATAATTTACAAACACAAAGAGGGGAAGGGAGAGAAAGAGAGAGAGAGAGAGAGAGAGAGAGAGAGAGAGAGAGAGAGAGAGAGAGAGAGAGAGAGAGAGAGAGAGAGAGAGAGAGAGAGAGAGTCTAAAAATAGTCAAAATAACCACAAAAAGTAAATCCTCTTTTCTAGACATTGATACGGAATAGCTGCAATTGATTCACCAGGAAAGAGACATCAAAAGACCTGAAAAGAACCGACCAACATATTCACTATCTCTGCTACACAAGTATTTCACAAACTATTCTCTAATAGGATTACTGCAACGCTTGATCTCACTCCTTCCTGCGACTCCCGTTAGGGGTCGCCACACCAGACCACCAGTCACCATTTCACTGTCTTCTTCGTTTTCTGTTGTAATAATTCAATACAGCACACAGGATTCAGGAGGGGTTGTGCAGCTCACGAAATCCATGTGAAATATTTCGAATAAATAAATCCACAATGCATGGCTTTAGCTGAGCAAGAAAAATATCCTCAACCATATATACACCTTTGGAGTGACTGAAACACTGGGGAGAATTGAGGTTAGGAGACATGTGAATGTACTGGAAGACTCATACGAGGTACAAAGTAGTATGTCGAATAAATGAATCCACAATGCATGACTTCCACTGATCAAAAAATGCCCCCGATTCTGTAAAAACCTTAGCAGTTATTGAAGCAATGGGAAGAAGAGGAATAGAGGAGACATGTCAAAGTATTGCAAGTCTGATACAGGAGGAGGACACACACACACACACACACACACACACACACACACACACACACACACACACACACACACACACACACACACACACACACACACACACACACACACACACACACACACACACACACACAACCGCGACCTGCTTCCCCGCGAGGCACCGCCACCGCAACGAGCCCAACGTGCATGTAACAGAGCCGGCACTGACCGTTACAAGCACATCGCCGTCCCACTCTAGTCAGGCTGTTTAATAACCACTCATGTTACTTCTATTCTTGTTTGTCATTCTACTTAATTTTATCTTTTTACATTGTTTTAATTTATCTGTTTTTAATTTTGCCCTTTTACTTTTCATTTTTATAGTCTGCCTCATAATTTGCCTCTGGTTTGGTGGTATTCTCATTGTTTTTAATGTTTTCTTTCTACCACCAATGTATATTTTCAGCTGCTGGCTGCATATATATATATATATATATATATATATATATATATATATATATATATATATATATATATACATATATATATATATATATATGTCACGCATAATGTGGATAATTGCCTAATGTGAACATTAGGCAGTGAAATTGCCTAATCTTCATATTAGGCAATTTGTTTGCACGATGTTGACAATAGGCAACTTACTTGCTTAATGTCCACTTTAGGCATGATTTTCAAATTAGGCAAGGGTATTTTGCCTAATGTGAATTGAATGACAAACCAGTGTCTACAGTTTTGTTCGAATGTTGTTCGAAACTTTGGGTCTGTTATAGTTAGGTTAGGTTAGGTTAGGTTAGGTTAGGTTAGGTTAGGTTAGGTTAGGTTAGGTTAGGTTAGGTTATTATTAGAACAAAATTTACACCAGCTGACCTAAGTGGGATCAAACAGACCCTTATAAAGTCTGAAGAGGTTCCTGATATCTGCCTATCGATGAGAACAGCAACAGCAAGAGCCACTGGTGGGCAAGGTTATACAAAGTGTCAATGTACTACTCAATGTACATCAGGAAGGTGCAGCTGCCTAAGAAAAGAAATTAAATGCAACTCGCGCTGTCACCCAGGCAGATCATGCAAAAATTTGTGATTGGACTCAACTGAACCCTGAGATCGATTGACCTATTTTACTTATACTAATATTGCATTAATTAATTATGTTTTCCTTATTCACATTGGGCAAAATTGAGCTGCATAATTTGAACAATAGGCATTTTTTGCCTAATGTTAACAATTTGTAAACTTTACGCAACCTACTTGCTTGATGTACACATTAGGCAATTTTCTGCCTAATGTTCACATTAGGCAATTGTCCACATTATGCGTAACATATATACATACATATATATATATATATATATATATATATATATATATATATATATATATATATAGAGAGAGAGAGAGAGAGAGAGAGAGAGAGAGAGAGAGAGAGAGAGAGAGAGAGAGAGAGAGAGAGAGAGAGAGAGAGAGCACCGGCCAAGGGCAACAAAACTGCAATAAAAAAAAAGGGCCCAATGAAGTGCCGGTCCCCGGACAGAGTCGAAAGCGTTAGTAAAAAATTACAGGACAAGTGTGTTGAAACCTCCCTCTTGAAAGAGTTCAAGTCATAGGAAGGTGGAAATACAGAAGCAGGCAGGGAATTCCAGAGTTTACCAGAGAAAGGGATGAATGAATGAATGGGAATACTGGTTAACTTTTGCATTAAAGAGGTGGACAGAAAAAGAGGTGAGTGAATGAAGAAAGTCTTGTGCAGTGAGATCGAGGGAGAAGGGGAGGTTAGCAAGAGCAATTGGCATGAAAACAGCGGTAGATGATAGCAAGATATGCAACACTGCGGCGATGAGAAACAGGCTGAAGACAGTCAGTTAGAGCAGAGGAGCTAACAAGACGAAAAGCTTTTGATTCCACCCTGTCTAAAAGAGCCGTATGAGTAGGATCCGCCCCCCTCCTCCCCCCCTACATACATGTGAAGCATACTCCTTACATGGACGGATAAGGCCCCTGTATAGAGTTAGCAGTTGGGAGGTGAGAAAACTGGCGGAGACGACTCAGAAAACCTAACTTCATAGTTGTTGTTTTAGCTAGAGGTGAGATGTTAGGTTTCTAGTTTAGATTATAAATAAAGAACAGACTGAGTATGTTCAGTGTAGAAGAGGGGGACAGCTGAGTGTCATTGAAGAAGGGGGGATAGTTGTCTGGAAGGTTGTGTCGAGTTGATAGATGGAGAGAAAAAAAAAAAGTAATTGAACAACACTTAAGTTTGTTCTGCCCCAATCAGAAATTTTAGAGTGATCAGAAGTCAGTCGTTCTGTGGCTTCCCTGCGTCTATCAGTAGCATCTATCAATAAACCGTTGGTTATTAATAATAATAACTATAATACTATTATTATTATTATTATTATTATTATTATTATTATTATTATTATTATTATTATTATAACAAAAAATGTAACAAAGCTACACTAAATGTAGTTGCAAAAATAAAACCGTAAAATTAGAGAAGAAGGGAACAGGTAAGTGCAAAGTAGTTCACCTGCGTCCACGTCTCCCTCTCTTCGTAATCCAGGTGATAATGTACGTCAATCACCTGCATTATGTATTATGTATTTATAATGTACGTCAATCACCTGCATTATGTATTGATTTCAGGCAAACACGGTTTTTTTACTTAACCCACCTTAACTTTACCATGGCCACTATGTTGTTCTCTTCCGGGAATAACGAAATCCGTCATCCTGCACTGCTTTTGTCTTAACAGCCAATATGAATTATATATAAATAAATAAATAAATATTATATATATATATATATATATATATATATATATATATATATATATATATATATATATATATATATATATATATATATATATATATATACGAGGTGTGTCATTAAAGTTCCAGGACTGGTGTCCTAAAAGATGAATTTCAAACCCAAGCCACAAACCACCATATTTCCCCTTCAAAGTAATCCTTCTGGAGTATACAACTGCGCTCCCAACCCTCTACAGTCACTAATCTTTTTCTTACGTGCTTTTAAAATCATGTCCTCTGTTGCAGGTCGTTTAACAATGAGCGCTGAACAGCGAACAAACTTGAAGTTTTTGGTGCAGTTGGGGAAAACGCCGTCAGAAGCACTGGGTATGCTGCAAAAAGTGTACGGGGATGAGACAATGTCACGCTCACGTGTTTTTGAGTGGTGCAAGAGGTTCAAAGAGGGCCGGGAGGACGTGGAAGATGACCCCAGGAGTGGAAGACCCTCAACGAGCAGGAATGAGGCCAATGTTGAGCGTGTCAAGCAGATGGTGCGTGACGATCGTCGGTTGACTGTTCGAAAGATCGCAGATGAGCTTGGCATGAACCACAACAGCGTGTGGAAGATTATCACTGAAGATCTGGGCATGCGGAAAGTCTGTGCGAAGATGGTGCCGAGACTCCTGAACGATGACCAGAAGGGACGACGCATGCAGGTGTGTCAGGACATCCTCGAGCGTCTGGAAACTGAACCAGACTTGCTCAGGAGAGTCATCACCGGCGATGAGTCCTGGGTATTTGAGTACGACCCGGAGACCAAACGCCAGAGCCTTCAATGGAAGAGTCCGGCGTCGCCACGGCCGAAGAAAGCAAGGCAGTCCAGGTCCAGCTTCAAGGTCATGTTGATCGCTTTCTTCGATGTGAGGGGCATCGTCCACTGCGAGTTCTTGCCACAGGGCCAGACAGTCAACCAACATGTGTACAAAGAAGTACTGCGGCGTCTGCTTCGTGCAGTGCGCGAGAAGAGGCGGGAGTTGTGGCAGGGCAACTTCGTGGCTGCTTCACC
Organism: Scylla paramamosain; assembly: GCF_035594125.1. Classification (NCBI taxonomy): domain Eukaryota; kingdom Metazoa; phylum Arthropoda; class Malacostraca; order Decapoda; family Portunidae; genus Scylla; species Scylla paramamosain. Next base: position 450,886 of record NC_087171.1, on the reverse strand, counting down.
ACGACAATGCGCCTGCTCACAATGCCCTGAGCATCAGAGAGTTCTTGGCCAAGAAGAACATCGCCGTGCTGGAGCAACCGCCCTACTCACCTGACCTCGCTCCGTGCGACTTCTTCCTCTTCCCCAAGCTCAAGGAGGTCATGAAGGGGACCCGTTTTGATGATGCGGACGACATCAAAAAGGCCGTGACGACGGAGCTGAGGAGCATCCCGCAAGAATCCTTCCAGCAGTGCATGCAAGCCTGGCAGAGAAGGATGGACAAGTGCATGCGGTGCCAGGGGGATTACTTCGAAGGAGATAACCTATAGTTTGTAGCCTGGATGTGAAATAAAACTTGTGTGGCACCAGTCCTGGAACTTTAATGACACACCTCGTATATATATATATATATATATATATATATATATATATATATATATAAACCACTGGGGACTATCCTCTCAAAGCCTGGGTTCTTATCTCGACTATTTTTAAGTCTGTATTGAAAGTTGTTTATATTTTCGAAGCTGCTCTCATTGTTCTTGTGATAAATCATTTGACTGGACAGTTTTGAGGCTCTCCAGAAAGCTTTTATGATTAAAGTTGAAGCTTAATAAGGATTGTGCACTATCACTGGGAACAGTCACCATACGATCATCACAGAAGCATCTGGCAATGGTCTAAATAGTAGAAAAATGTGTCTATTTCTTTCTGCATCATGACATCAGCTTGATTTACACAGAAAATCATTATACATAATTATTTTCAAATGTTTACAATAAGATTAGTGGCAAAGGAGTTACAAATGTAATCTAGTTATTCATCTATTTTTCCCTTTTCCTACCCTAATTAAGAACAGGCAATTTTGGGGAGAAGTGGGATTTTTTTTATTTATCTTTTTTTATATCACAATAAGAAGAAATCGGTTCTAAAATAATGGAATCTGACTGGAACGGACTCATTAATCCGACGGTTTGTAATGGTATGAATTGTTACATTATAGTTTACTTTCTCTTTCCTTCTTTCCTCACGTACAGCGTGGGACCCAGGCTGTGGTCAGCTGGGTTTCCATATAAATTTTTCATCTCTTTTTCCTTCTCCCGTAGCTGCGCCGTAAAATTCACTCTTAGTTTAGCATCGTTTTCATGGTTCAGTATGGGAAACGAGTTGTAGCCGTACATAAATGTATATTACTCTAGTTAACTTTTGGTGACACTATACATGTATACTGTATCATGATGTGTTTTTTAGTACTATCATGACACTATACATGTATAGTGTATCATGATGTGTTCTGTTTAGAACTATCATGTATTATGTACTTTTTAACATACGTAACAATAGTATTGGGAAGGGCCCCTGTATTGGCTACCTGGCCACCATGATATGAAGGTGAAGCTGCCTGGTGGAGTGCCGGTGGGCACGTAACAACAGTATTGGGAAGGGCCCCTGTATTGGCTACCTGGCCACCATGATATGAAGGTGAAGCTGCCTGGTGGAGTGCCGGTGGGCACGTAACAACAGTATTGGGAAGGGCCCCTGTATTGGCTACCTGGCCACCATGATATGAAGGTGAAGCTGCCTGATGGAGTGCCGGTGGGCGAGGTGGGCAGAGAGGGCTCGCGAGAGTTCCAAGCCAGACGTGGTGTCTCTGTACATACTTGTACCTAAGGAACCAAATGAGTGTGAAAGCCACGACGTGTTTGTTATAACACCCTGACGGACCTTCTGATCCATTAAAGAAACAGACAATGAGAGCGAGAGCGAGAGAGAGAGAGAGAGAGAGAGAGAGAGAGAGAGAGAGAGAGAGAGAGAGAGAGAGAGAGAGAGAGAGAGAGAGAGAGAATCACACATAGGTGAGTAACATTACATGTGACTGTAACAAGTTAGTGGTGAGTCAATGTGCAGCCTTAAGAGAAGACTAGATAAAATTATGAATAGGGACAACAAATGGCTATGTTTTATTCAGGAAATGGTCTCTTGCAACTTCCACCATTTTCTTGTTCTGAAGAATGGGTTAAGAAAAGGACTTGATGGATAACCTCGCTTTAACTCCCACACCAGCCACAGTGCAGTTGTCAGACACAGTGACATCCTCTAAACTGTTCATCATGAGACAAAAACACCACCATCAGTTTGGCACTAAATTAATGAGCGACCCGTGTCATGAGAACCTGTTTGTCTCGCGGCGTCACATCCCGCCCAGCAGTCCGTCACCAGCCGGACTGGTTGCTATTAGTGAAGGAACACCTGACCACTGCAGTCCATCACATCACTTGCTACGTTGCCCTTCTGAATTTTACATATTACATTAATATATCACCTGCTATGTTTTCCTTTGTATTTTGTATTTTTGTTTCTATGACATGTACTACACAGTTGGCGACATATTTATACATACCAACTGTTAATTTCTAAAAGGTCTTTTTTGGTTACATACTCTTTTGTTTCCCTGTATTCTGATCACACTGTCGTGTTCACTAGAGTTTCTCCTACTTAATGTCATAACATATTTCAGCATTCAATGATTAACTGATGAAAATATCGAGCATAAGTAAAACATGTTACTTTTTTTTTAACATCTTCACAGTTCCACTCGTCGTAATACCATTTCCTTTTTTGTTTTGTCAAGTTTTTACCATAAACCTTGATTCTATACTCACTGCTGAGTCTGATGGTGTCAACCAAGACTGGCTATCCCGTATACGAAGGAAGCTATGGCAAATAATTTGCGCATTTTGTGCGCCCGAGCTCGATCTGCAGTGATGAGACGATGGCTGCGAGAGTTGTGAGGCACAAGAAACCTTCGCTCACATGCCGATAAATCGAAATATGCAAAATACAGTAAAACACTCACATGCAGATAAATCGAAATGTACAAAACGGCAAGTCATGAAATAAGAAAGATGCGCCGTCAAAAGTTACATACTAAATAGTGTTTCCGAGACTGAAGTCGGAATTCTTATATGCGATGGACACCAAAAGGTGCTCCTGGACAAATCATCGCTGTACCCTCCAGGGGCCAGGCGGAGCGGTGGGTTGTAGAGATGTGCCGTAAAAATATTAAAAGCCCCTCGCTCCGGTCGGGGAATTGGAAGATTCTCGCTCCGCTCGAGGGAATAAGTTAAATTAGAAAATATGTTGTAAACTCGTATTTCCATATCATTCTGATACGGTGTTATTTCAACGTTATATTTTATTTTCTCGTGTCTAGTTTTTGAGGGAATATTTTCATAGAAGCACACACACACACACACACACACACACACACACACACACACACACACACACACACACACACACACACACACAACGGACAAACCGTACTTTATTTTCACCCACCCACACACAAACATGAATAAACAGTATAAATTTTATGGTACTATGTTCTCTCTCTCTCTCTCTCTCTCTCTCTCTCTCTCTCTCTCTCTCTCTCTCTCTCTCTCTCTCTCTCTCTCTCCTTTGAGGCACTAAAGTTGTTACACACACACACACACACACACACACACACACACACACACACACATCCACAAAGTTAACACTGCTCCACCTCAGTTTCCCAGCAGCAGGAGGGCTCAGTGCGTAAGAAATGCAGGTTTGTGGCAACCTTTCTTTATATAGTAACAATTGCGTGTATTTAAGGAACTATAGCAACAATTACGTCTATTTAAGGAGCTGGTGTCGAGGCTGGCAGTTGTTAGTGGTCAGCTCCTGCATTAGTGGTGTCACTGATACTGTGGGTGATTGAGAGAGTTACCGCTAAGAACTACCATTAAATTTGATGGTCAGGGGGACACGGGACTGCAGGTTAAGTTGGGGGACAAAGGCAGAGAGACGAGACTGAAGTAGTTTAGATAGAGAAGGAAAAGCGAGATGGATGTGGTTTGGCGATGTGCTGAGGAGAGATAGAGGAGATGAACCCAACAGGCAAGGGGAAGAGAAGAAAACCAAAGCAAAGGGATGCCTTGAAGGAAAACATGGGAGTGATGGGTATAAATTCAAATCAGTTTATTTTCCCACAATGTGATCGTTATGACACTTTTGTTGGTAGACGTAGAACTGAGGTTACAAATATAACATTAAAAACTAATAACAAAACGTTAATAAAAATTCAAGCAAAACCAATAATGAAACGTTACTGAAATCAAATGAAGACCCAGGCATAAAACGGTACGGAAGAGATAGACACACGTGCTCCGCTCTGGTGGCTCCTCAAAGAAATGGCCCAAAGAAGAAGATACGAATGATTTCTACGTTGTCTTCTGCAATGTGAGGAAGGAAGAGTTATGTGAGGCAAGTGCATGTATTAATGGTAACGCGTTTTTTTTAAATTTTTTTATCGCTTATGTGCAAAGAAGGCTGTCCACAAGAAAAAAAGAAAGAAGGGAAGCTGCAGGAAGCAATAAGAACAATCAAGGACAACAAATAAGAGATATCCTGTTAATTGCTGACAAAAAAAAAAAAAAAATACAAACGGGTTGCTCAGTTTTAGCTCCGCAGGAAGTCTTGATAATCCTTAAGCTTATGACTACTGCCTCTCCTCAGACTTAGTGAAATGGTTTGGTGGAAGTTTAAAATATAATTCTGAAAGGCACCACTGACAGAAAAAAAAAGTAACAGTAGTTCAAGTCTTTAAGTCCATCTTGATATATGTCTCAATAAAACCGTGTACGTTTCTTTGTATAAAATAACGTCGTTGTAGAGAAAAAAAATATATTGAGAGAGAGAGAGAGAGAGAGAGAGAGAGAGAGAGAGAGAGAGAGAGAGGGGTAATAACTGATATATCGGGAAAGGTAGGGGTGTTAGACAGGGGAATAAAAACAGATGTCGTAATGAGACAGATGTGGCAGGTGCGTTAATGGAAAGGTGAACAGACGAGGCTACTTAAGGGGACTAAAGGATGAGAGGATTACGGCACACGTAGTCAGGATTGGGTCTTTATTGGGTGTGCTGGTGAGACTCAGGGATAAAGGGAGCGTGTTGGTATGAGTGAGGCACTGAGGGGCTGGTGGTACTGGTGGCACTGTTTATGTCCTCGTGACTTCCAGGTGTCGATGGCTGGTGATGGTGAAGAGTGCTGGTGAGTTACACTGTGATTTTTCTTTAAATTTTTTTTTTTATGTATATATTTTTATTGCTTCGTGTTTTAGAATTTTGCTAGTATTTATAATGGTAACGATAGAAATATAGTGAAGTAAAACATCACGTGTAGTCTACGGGTAGCACAATGAATAGGTAAATAAGCTTCCAGGGATAACTGTAGATGAATGCGATGGACTAGTAATCATGTTGTTAATGCCGAGTCATTAATGAATATTAAAAAAAAAATTAGACATGTTCATAAATGAGGATGATAGGTGGAGATAAGGTGGCAAGTTTCATGCAGGGTGTTACGCCATCACTCCTCCAGCAAGGCAGGAGGCGAGGGTGGACTGTAAATGGCGCACAGACACAAAACTGAATGAACTCTATCTCTAGTTCGACATCCTCTCCAATCCTTGTTATTTTAGTAAGACTTTCAGGAGATAAGACGACTAACGTGATTTTTAGTATTGTTGAATGTATAAAGAACACTTACACCTAATTCTGAACCTAATACAGGAGTGAAGCACGATCACCATTATTCGTGATTACGCAGTCACGCCTAAATTCGATATCACTAAGGCTCCATAAATTCAACTTTGTTAAAATATATTTCAGCCAATATTTATAATCCAGTCAGAATACGTACATAATATAATATCCTAAATAGCTAAAAAAAAAAAAAAAAAAAAATTGCCAGACACTAACTACACTTGAGCAAACAGCATACAACACCTGTGAGGAAGTCCCGTCCTCGGTGTGTGGAGCACGACCCACATCACCATTTTCCACCAGTCCCGATCTGTTTCTGCCAGCCATCACCGTCAAGTGAACGAAGTAGACATCAGAGTTACCAATTCCCAAATTAAAACCACAAAATTAATTCCACAACGGCATTCCCTATTTCACACACAGCTATCGCTACACACACACAATTGATTGTTACGTCTCTGTAAGGGCAGTTACCTGGTACACCCACAATTATAATTATAGTAACAATAAGTCATAAAGTAGTTCCCTATCACACAGACGGCCGTAGTACCGTCATCGATGTTTCCCTAATCTTGCAGGTTTGCCAGATCAAAACCTTCCGTGAAACACTCTTATTTGGTAACACTGCAATCTAGAGCTTTCGGTTAACGGAATTCCGCGTCCCTAACATTTTCTTTATGCGGGAATCTAAGCCTTTCCTTATTAACATGGACATCATAGTAAATTCTATGATGTTGTTATTGATTTATTTGAATGCATAAACACATAAGTAAACACATGATTAGCCGAATCCTTTGTTGTGGTACCGGAGTAGTCGTATGTGTGCCCTCTGCACGCATGCGCGAGTTTTGAAGGGATGAAGGCCTCCACACTCCTTGTAAGACCCTTTCATTGAAGATGAGAGAGTGGCTCTCCTCTCTCTCATTAAAGGGAGGCAAGGACCTTGCCTGGCACACTGAACAACGCAATAGCACGGTAGTTGTTGCAGTCTTGGCGGTCCCCTTTCCCTTTCCAGATAGGGACGACCAGCCCCCTCTTCCACTCAGGAGAAATGGTACCGGACTGCCATACGGCAATCAAGACCGCATGCAACCCGTGGATCATGGCAATAGGCGAAAAAGCATGCGAAATATACCAAAGCTTCCTACACAGCACAGGAGAATAATATTCATTTACTTCTTACCTCATGTACGAAATAAGAACGACTGAAGGCGAGTTGATGAGGAGGTGGACCAGGCATCAGCTGACGACATTGTTGGAACACGCGGTGGTGCCGCTTCTTCCGTGTGAAGAGCGTATAGCTTGAGATACTGAATATTTCGCGGTTCTTCTACTTCCACTTATAAATAAGCAAAATGTACCTCTCACTCTAATCACATAATTCTTGCTCTTACGTTTTCTTTAACAACATACTTTACGCTGTAAATAAACGTGATACCCTTTAGGAAAACCATCTTATTTCTTCACTTCTACACTAAAGTCTTGTAAACATAGTTGTATCTTTAAATATTTCCTCATATACGGGTGGAGAGGGACTGAAATTCACGTATTATACGCCAATGAAAATATACTAGCAATTCATTATGCATAAATGACGATATAATCCCTATTTATGTCCATGCACGCTTCACAAATTTCGTGGCGTAGATAAAACATCCGCAGGTGTTGAGCGTAAAGGTAACGGCGGAGTTTGGCCACGATGCTGAAGAGAGTGTAAAGGACGGATCGAATAATTGATTGGTTTAATTTCAGGCGCTGCAACAACGAGTTTATATGACGATGACTGACTTATTTTAGGCGGTGCAGCATCGAAGTCACTACGCAGATTAGGAAACACAATCTCAGTCAGGTCTCAGTGAAAACAGTGGACAGAAGTGTTGAAGTGAATTAAAAACAAAAATCAAATGGAAAATCGGAAAATGGAAGACGTGAATGAATTTAAGAATAAATCAATCTTGCCAGTATATATTTAACATTTCCAGGGAAACCGTTCACTGACGCCATTGTAAGGAAGCACAGGATCATGAAGAGAACAAATCAGTGCACAAACAATAACTTTGCTGAATGAAAAAGACAAATACTGTAAAATTCAATTCACAAAGCAGATGAAATTGCGGAGACGAAGTGAAATGAAAAGACTAAAGGATGGGATTGACACATGCATCAAAAACAATAAACGGTTTTGAGGGAGAGGCGAGAAAACTGCATAGTGGCACAGGGAGCTCCGGGACACTGCTGAGAGAACATGCAAAGAAAGCAATAAATATATTATGAGCTGAGGCTTTCGGGGAAGATGGAATTGTAGTGGAGGTGTTAAAAGCACTGGAAGAATTAGATTTGCTGAGAACCGCGTGGATGGCCTATTGCTTGTATGACAGGGAAGGGTTGTTGTTTGAGTCAATGCAGGGTGCGTGTTCTTGGCAATGTTCCAACAAGCCATGCACACTGGAATGCAATAAGGATGCAGACATTTCTATTAAGAACCATGTTTTCAGATTTACCGAAAGATAGAAGAAAGACTGAAAGAAACACTGGAGAGAGAGAGAGAGAGAGAGAGAGAGAGAGAGAGAGAGAGAGAGAGAGAGAGAGAGAGAGAGAGAGAGAGAGAGAGAGAGAGAGATTAACGAATAGATTACGGAAAGAAATTACATAAAGTAATAATCTTGTTGACAGGAAAAACTGAGATGATACAAAACAGATATTCGTGTTTTGGTCAAGCTAATGTTACCACAGAGCATGAAATTTATAAAGCCGCTAAGGGAGGAGGCAGTGGCATGGTAAAAGCCAGAATAAAACTACAAAACATTTACTGATGAAATAAAATTTTGTGGCAAAGAAATATGAAGTGAGGGAAGCATAAGCAGTCCCTCTTATTTGTTTCCTAGCACGGCCAGATTGTAATGATGCTTACGTGTAGTTAAAAATAGAATAGTGAATGCAGAAAAGTGTATGAAAGTGTGTTGATGATCTATTTCCTATACTGGGTTTGAAAAAAAAAAAAAAAAAAAGCTGAATAAAACTATAAAGACGCGTGAATCTAACGAAAACAAGGTGATGCAAAACTCCCAATGCTTGATCGCTAGAGGAGTTTGGAATACATAAACACAAAACCAAGGAGAACGAGACGTGAGATCCAGTTCTAATAATTTCCGCTTGCAATATTATGTGAAGAACTGAAAGACCGACCGAACATCCATTTGGCAGTAAAGATTCTTCAGAAAAAAAAAAAAAAAACTGAAAACATCCTATACAGAAAAGGGAAAAATTTGCAAAGGTGTACGTATGTGGTTGGTTACAATGAAGGAAGGCCATGGGAGGAATCCAGAGGCAGCAGAAATATGGATGTGGAGGAAAGCTCTAAGTTTTATGGGGTGAAAGATTTACAGTGATTCTTTATTCAAGACACTGGGGGACATGCTACAGAGAGAAAAGAAAAAAAAAAGAGATAAGAGATTCAGTGACGTGGAAAGTGAGAAAACAAGGACTTTATTTCTGACAAAAGGAACAGCAGTAAGAACAGGTGGAAGGCATTCGAGTGTAAGAAGTGCCTGTATGTAATGGAAAATATAACTGACGGGAAGTGAGAAGTGACTTGAGGTGAGGGAGGACTGGTAATATTAGGTGAGGTGAGGTTAGGTGAGGTAAGGTTAGGTAAGGTAAGGTAAGGTGAGATAGATAAGGTACAATAAGATAAGATAAGGTACTCTAAGGTAAGATAAGGTAAAGAAAGGTACTTAAAGCAAGGTAAGGTAATAGATGAGCTAGGCCAAAGTAAGATAGATAAAATACAGTAAGGTAAGGTTAGATGTGTGTGTGTGTGTGTGTGTGTGCGTGTGTGTGTGTGTGTGTGTGTGTGTGTGTTCGCACCTGTGCATGCTTGCCCGAGTGTTTAATTCAGCAGCGAGTGACGATGGCTGCCTGCACAACAACAAACTCTGCGGGAGCAAGTAAGAGGAACTCCACTCTATTTGTTCTCACTATTTACGAGCAGCGTGTGTTGGGCAACTTATCCAGTGCTTCAAAACAGGGAATTTACCAGCAGCGAGCCAGCCAGTCCATTTACTCGAGGTAATAGCTGGTGGAAAGAGTAATGGCATGAAAAGAAAAACTAAACCACGGATGGCAGGTTTTCACAGTGAACTGCAATGATGTAGCAGATGGAAATGAAAGAAAGGCTTACTGGAGACGGTAGTGTAGTGTTAGCAAAGGCAAATTCAGTACGGAGCAATGTTATTTCTCAGTCAGTATCAATATTTAGTAAGATCTACCGGTCTCTCTCTCTCTCTCTCTCTTTCTCTCTGAAAATAACTTAACACCGGCATCATAGCTGAAAACTTGGCTAAACTCTGATCGGAAACCTTGCATTAATGGCGCTACAAAACATTTAAACGCAAGAGAAGTCTGAACTATTCCGTGTCAGCTGGAAATACCGAGGAACAAAAATGCAAGCGACGCCACAAGACAAGGATACACACACTTGTGCAACATCCGAAGGCAGATAATCTACAGTCCACCCACGCAACCACCCAACGCAATCCACCCATGGCAACATTAAAAATTACAAAATGAACCTCCTTGTTTTCACCCAAAACTTGCAAGCAAAAAAACTACATAAACATGTTTCAATACTTGTTTACTATATCATGCACGACAAGATTCTTCAGGGTTGGTTTGTACAGTATTTCCTGCAATTACTACTAAGCCAATCAAGAAGATATGCGTACATGACATTAGCACACAGAAACATCTTGCCCGGTACGTGATAACGTCCAAGACATCGTCACTTGCAAGAACAATTAAGTGTTAGTTTGTGCGCAGCCGGAAATTAACGCGTGAGTCTGAACACATCACAATGGGAGACTAACAATGAAAACCGCCGCCTCATCAGCAGCGGACGCTCATTAACCAGCACACAAGCCAGACGAAGGAAGAAAACAACTGTAGTTCCCCGTAAACATCCATAACTATTCTCTGGGGACACTCACCATCGCTAAGACTAACCACAAGTAGATACAACTTGCATAACTAATCTCACCGATGCCACACACTTCCTCGTCTCAGATCCCCAAACATATTCAGCTTTGTCACCTTCCCTCGCCGGGCTTGGATTGCTCGATTGCTCCGCCACAGCGGAGAGTGAACCGCCAGCCCATCTGGAAGCCACAAAGAAAGCACCGACCTTGTACCTCGACAGCCCCGCCTTGATAATAATGTGTGGAGTAGGGCCTCCCAGCCTCAATCAGACTGCAGGGATTTCGTGGGGCTTTCCTCTCCTGCCGCGAAAAGAAATGTCCAAGATACATGATTTCATCTGCCCCTGCTAGTCTCTGATACGCCAATCGAGGTGGTTTGTGCCGCTCTCTCTCTCTCTCTCTCTCTCTCTCTCTCTCTCTCTCTCTCTCTCTCTCTCTCTCTCTCTCTCTCTCTCTCTACATCCCAACACACACGCAATAGTATAATTCAACAAAATATACAGCATAATAATATATATATAACTTCAGTACTACAAGTGTCAACATAAACATAGAATACGATCGCAAATACCATTTTTCATTTAAATTGTTGCACTCGAAGCGAGAAAACCAGCACTATATTTTCACTTGACAAGGACTGAACGCCAAGTCCACAGGGAAAGGAAAAAATTAAGCCAATGAAAACATGATTTAACATGAATAAAACATGAACACGCCAAGAATGCGGAACACTAACAGACACTGAGCTACGCGCGAGATGACAAGAATAAGGACAAACATTCCTCTCCCCCCCACTCTCTCTCTCTCTCTCTCTCTCTCTCTCTCTCTCTCTCTCTCTCTCTCTCTCTCTCTCTCTCTCTCTGTGTGTGCGTGTGTATGTGCATCAGTCATATCATCATCGCTATTTCCCTCGCCGTTATCATCATCGTCTGCACACACACGCCTCGCTGATGAACACTGATGAGACACGTGTCATTTTCGAGATGAATTATCTCCGAACTTCTAGAGGCAGATCGCATGACTGGGACGGGGGCGTCTGCTTGCTCCTGTCTGCTGACGTGCTGATGGGTACCGGAAGTTAATAAATGGAAACATAGTAATGTCCCGCATCGCCGTGCAACACGTTACCACTGAAGGTGCTGCCTGCAGGAGTGTTGCATAGGTCTGAGTCAAAAAGGTGATGTGAAGGCGATCGATTTTTTCACGGTATACTGCCGGTCTGCGCCGTCACGTACCTGCTGGAAAACATGTTTTCATGCAAGCACTGCTTCCTTTAGCCACCGCCAGGCTCATGAAGGAAGGCCAATAAATAACGGCAGCCAAAATATTGCCGAAGTTAGTGAGGCGTTCCCGCGTTAGGGTTATAACCCTGCAGGACCGAACCCTAATGGTTCTGTTCCAATACCGGCCTGAATGAAGATTCCCATAGTTTCAGCCTGTGCCTGCATATGAGCCTGATTAACGTCGTACTTTGTGTTACGTTTACATCTTTTATTTTATTAGTGCGAAGCTGAATGAAAACCAATGAACCGGCAGCACTGGCCACGGTTTGGTCCACGCCAGCCAGGCAGCCGACCCGGTGGCACAGGGGCCATCCCGGGCACGAGGGTCATTTGGTGCAGTTACTCCTTGCAATTATTTTCCATTGGAATGCTTACATCTGCCTTCATTTGAGTAAGACCTATTTTTCCGTGTATGACTTTTCAGCCTGCTTTTTCTTCCAGTGAGTCTGGAAATAAATGCGAGCAGAATCCATGTTAATTACTGACGTACAAAGCAAGGTTCAAAGCGCGTTCATGCTTTTCAACACTAAGGTGCTAAGTCAGAGGCAAGGCATCCAGACGCAGTTTGGCACGAGCTGAACACTATCACTGAAAAATATAGATGATCAGCAGGACCTCTTTTGCGTTCTATTCTGTTATGAATGCTCAATTATATCTAACTGGAAGAGTATATGTGCCGAAAGTATAATAGTAATTTAGGCAAACACACACACACACACACACACACACACACACACACCTTGGCACCAAACTAACCAGCTATCTTCTCCTGCAGTGCTCGTCGAAAACACACAAGTCAGCTTCTTGTTCCAGTTGGGGCATACATTTCTTTTATGAAGTGTCGTCGTCTCGCGCACCAACTCCATTTGTTGCTGAAGTTATGGCATGTATTCCTTCCATTAACTGGCATCTGGAGCAGGAAGTAGCGACGCGTGGCTCCCCTGTCTTCAAGATTCATTGTTTTGTTACCAGGAGTACAAAACGGTGCAGAATTCTCGTGAAGCTCAGGAGTAATTTCATTCATTTATACTTATGGTGATGTTTTTTTTTAAGCTGGTTTCATGTTTTGCCACTTAAGATATTTTGTGTTACTTTTTGAGTCGGTTCATGTATCAACACCATAAGAGAAAATAGTTTATAATGAAACGAATACCTACCTAAATACATGGAACAGTAAGAGAATTTGTAGAAGAAAAATTAAAACGAAAGAAAGAAGCAGCTGGACACATACGGTGGCTGGTGGACGGACGAAATCAATAATAATGAAGCAGGCTGACACCCGAGGACCGAGATCTATGCCTGATAAACCTCGCCACCATTCCACACTGGGGAAATAATAATGGAATATTCATGTGGGGGGAAAAAATTACAAAGGTCAAGGCCACACAAAATGTCGAGGGATGATATAAATCTGACACTTTTTCATTTATTATTATTATTATTTTTTCATTATTATTATTTTTTTTTACTAACAGCCACTGCTGCCTGGCGCTCAGGTCGTGGCGAGGGATGCATCACAACAACATGAGCCGCAGCAGCAACAACAATGATAATCACAATAACAATGACAATAACAATAAAAATAACAATGAAAATATGACAACCACAGTAGCAACAACAACAACAACAACAACCACAACCACAACAACAACAATCATCATCACCACTACTACTACTGTCTGCAAATATTATAACAAAACCTTGACTTTTCTCTGACCTGCGGCGCGATCTTAAAAAGAACGAAAAACAAAGCAAGAGACGGAGGTAAAGAAAACAATTCTTTCCTGTTTTTTTCTGCTTGGGAATAATTTATATATATTCTCGCGGTACGCATTCCCACTTTTTTTTCTCTTCCACTCAGGAAATGTGTTCTGGTTTGTATATCTCTCTTTAAATCTACACATTTGTCTCTCTATCTATCTGTCTATCTATCTGTACTCGTAAGTTGCTGTGGTTGCTGTTGATATTGTTCTTGTAGAGAAATATTAGTTATAGCAGCAGTAGTAATAGTAGTTGTTGTAGTAGCAGCAGTAGTAGTTGGAGCATCAATAGTTGTAGCAATAGTAGTTGCAGTACGAAGTTGCAGTAGTGATGGTAATAGTGCTGAGTGCTGATAAGAACATATTTATAATGGTGACAATAATGAATATATAACAATAATTTTCAAGAAGGCTACAGGGAGAACAGCAGATCGGGGAGGCAAAGGCGTAGTGGCGGAAATGGGAATCATGATGCAGTTCTCTTTGAAATCCACCTGAATTTTTACGCATCCGAGTGATGGAAGTCCTTCGCAGAACCAAAGCGTGAGTCAGAAAAAGGTGACCTCGCTGCTTCTTTGTAGCTGATGACTAGAAAAGGTCAAACGGCGAAGCTGAAGGGAATACAGAATGAATCTATTTTTATCACACGTCTGGGATTGGAACCGTGTTTTAATCCCCATAGGATGCAGCTGTACTTCCAGAATATTCTACCGGCCCTCTGCGTTTTGGTACCGCCACATTCAAGGCGTGGTGAAGTTGAGAGATGATCCACGTCTATACAATAAGCAAATCCTGATCGCCTTTGTCTCGTCACGGACCGCCACCGTTAACCAGCTACAAGCAAAGCAAGCAGGAGACGAAGAGTCCGAACTTTATCTGCACGCCAGCTGCTTTTTGATGAGCGTCATTATCGCCGCCTCAACGCGACCCAGAATGAGCCAATTACTAATTTATTAATGAAGCTTTTTATCTACTTATTGATTCTTTATAGTTAATTGCTTCTTCACGTACCTCACAGGTCCTCGGCGCGGTACTGGCGGCGTAACGAGCTGGTGAGTTAATTGTAATTCAAATATTAACGACACGAGCACCTCCTTATTACCCTGGAGTAGCCTCAATCTTCCCATAATGTAGTGCAGCCCAACATACTGCGAAAATTCTCAAAAGCAGCCTTGATATCGACATCTTCCTAACTTACAGCGGCAGTTCTCTTCCACACTCACTAGTATGGCATGTCTGTATGCTTATCTCTTCCACATTTATAGAAAATAAACTCAGTGTCAGTAATTTATCAGTAATGAAGTTTTAAGTTAAGAAAGCCACGTGTCTTCCTTTGCTCTGAATGGTGAAGCATGCGATGGGGCGTCAGTCCTGGCTCCAACCAAATGCAAATACAAGGTTGGCAAACACTCCGATTCAGTACTCCATTATTGCTCGTATGTAAGCCATCGGGAATGCCAAGACACCTCAGAGAGCAAGTTAGCAAACTGTCTTGATTCTTCTGCTTCTTTTTGGAAGTGACTGTGAGCGGATAATGCCTGTGACGTGTGTATTTCATATGTAATGAATGAATAAAACTACGACATCCCTAATTGACTCTCGCATGCCCCGCTAAAAATAGAGAAAGAAATAGATGAATAAAGATGAAGCTTCCATTAAGTGTCACCTCGTGTCTAGACTCACGTTCATGATATTTCTGCCACGAACTATATAAACAGACTCGCCTAAAATTCCTTGTTGAGTAAAAACGTCAAATTCCAACATATATTATACGATTTCCGGCATTCACTACGCATGTAAAACTCGAAATTTTATCCCGCTGTTAATCCACTTATAAGCTGCAGACCTTGCTAACAATAATTCAACAAAGGCTGGTTTCAAGTTCCTCTCGCTAAATCTACGCTGTTGTGTAGTTATAATCGCCAGCAGTCATCGTTTTTACTTATGTTTCCTTGCTGATCATTTACTTACTATTTTTTTTTTCCGTGTAAGCGTCACGGGAGGGAAATTTAATGAAGCACACTAGATACATTTGTCCATAAAAATCTCTGCCGTGGTGATGCCAAACTGCGGAAACCTTTTGTGTGGAATTAGTGGAGTGCAGAAACGCTGGATGAATCAGTAATATTCGTACTTAACGGTCTTCAACATATGCATACACTCCCCATGAATCTTTTCCATCTTATCTACCTTGAGTGGAAAAGTAACACTGACCTCTGCATTACGAAACAATTGCTACGGGAATCAAAGGGAATCAACGAGCAAATTTATACAACACACCAACAGGAAGGAGGAAGACACGCGATTATCTCTTCCCTCCCACTCCTCACTGTATAATTGCGGCCATAGTGTGCAAGTGATTCCAGTGAAGATCCCAGCATCGAAATGTCCCGTGAAGTGTCAGCGTAAATATAAAGCGTGTTGGTGGCTTTATAAAGGATGCCTCACCACTTCCCGGAAGCGAGTGATGTGGAGCACTGAGGAGTTTTACAATAAAAAATGAGCTCTGTTGGAGAAAATGCAGGAAGAGGAATGATTGAAAGTTTTGCTAAGACTCTACCGGCAATGTGTTTGATGTTCCGTTTTCTTTTTTTTTTTTTCTTTCTCAGCAGGCAGTATTGATATGTCACGTCATTAAAATGGCACTCAAGTAATACGTTTTCTATTTGCTTATTGTTCGTGTAGTTTACTGTGCGCGTTATCATAAACCTTTTTCTTCGTTTCTTTTTTCAATCGTGTCACAATCTTGAAATACTGTTAAAAAAAGTGAATATTTCCTGTTTGCTTATGATTTGCACATGCGAGTCACAGCACGCAATACTGTAAATGTTTTCTTTTTCTTCTCTGGTACGTACCAAAAACAACCAAAACAACATGAAAAAGCGTGTATTTGGTATTTACTTACAATTTGCGCAGTACCAATTACTCTGTCCGTAGATGTCGCCAAACATTTCCTCTCTTGCAAGGGTGTGTCGCTGCTACGCTCAATTACTGGATCCATAAAACTTATACCAGAAAATATACTGACGAACGAGTTGACAGAGTAAATATATTCAGTTTCATTGCCCCACCATCTCCATCTCCACCGTTTATTTATCCATGTCTGCCCTATCAGAGTCATCATATATACCTAACCATCAGGTTTATTTATTAAGAGGCAGCAGACAATACAGTGATAGTCGCTGAAGGGGTCTTGATTTACATGGTATACATATTTACATATATATATGGTATATGTATTTACATGGCAGCAGCTTCACCGCTTTTACAGTGTGGACATGATTGAACTGCATACGATATACTTTTTTGGCAGAAGCTGCACCATTTACATAGCTTCACCACTTTCATAGTGTGGACATGATTGAACTGCATACGATATACATCTTTGGTAGGAGCTTCGCCACAGAATAACAAACACCTACTGGGGGATCGAACATGGGACCTTCCGCCTCCCAGTCAGGAGCGCTACCCGTTACGCCACGATGGCGTGTAATATACACGCTATGATAATGAAACGGTAATCTAATTCCTAGAATTCAGTATCGAATGCATTGACATATTTTGGCTCCTACATTATGTGTGTGGATATATTGCCCTTACTTGTGGCAGCGTATGTTGGTTGGTCTTCGTTTGGCTGCTCTGAGGGGATTCACTGGTGCCTCTCATATTTCTTGCCTAAGAATTAGTTCAGTCTTCAACGTCGCTCTCGTTAAATATTCATATAAGGATATGTCTACGTACTATAATCTTAAATATTTGAAGCGGATGACGTATATTCTTAATAAATTCGCCTACTGTCTTATCTCATTATATTTTCATACAGAGGCTTAAAATTCAGATTCACGTTAATAGATGAACACTGTAACCCACAAATTCGGCCTGGGATGGATGATGCTTTATTTTTATTACAGCTAAGTCCTGTATTTTAAGTCCTGTATTTTAGAGGCTCAATGAGGTTACAGCATATTACAGACTACCCTAGTGTGTCTCGTGCCTCGGAACCTTCTGTGTGGCTACGAAACTTAAATCAATCGTAAATAAATAAGTAAATCAATAAATAAATACATGCATAAATAAATAAAAGGTGTAGTGTGAGAAATTATTGAAACGAGAAGGATGAAAAAACATGGAATTTTCAAATGTAAATCTCCTCACATTCCTCTTGCTAACTGGCAGTATTTCTTCAACAAAAGCACTTAACTGTAATTTGTCTTACTTCTCTATACAAGTTTTCGGAATTCTAGTATATTTTTTAAACACTTCCGCAATACTTATTCCGCAATTAAAGAGCTATACTTTCTCACCTTCATATTCATTTCCTTTCAGCTTGCATAATCGAAAAAAAAATCTTTATAGGTCACACAAATACATTGAAACAAATCCATCCTATTACAATATATATATATATATATATATATATATATATATATATATATATATATATATATATATATATATATATATATATATATATATATATATATATATATATATCAAAAACTGTAGTTGTGGCCGATGTCTACATGAGTGCACTTCCAGCGTCAGAGCAGCGCTATTCCTCGCCGTGGTTCAATCACGATTCAAGTGAAGTAAGCCTCTCGAGGGAAATTTGTCTCAGATGGCGAAGCTGCACTAAATCTTTACGCGGGGGTCAGACAACGTGCGTAAACTACCCGCTTGAACCCCCGATATTGGCTTTCCCTCGTCGAGTGACACACACACACACACACACACACACACACACACACACACACACACTGAGTATCAGGTGTGGTGTGCTGTTCATCATTACTAACAAAAAAAAAAAAAAACTATAAATGTGTGTGTGTGTGTGTGTGTGTGTGTGTGTGTGTGTGTGTGTGTGTGTGTGTGTGTGTGTGTGTGTGTGTGTGTGTGTGTGTGTGGTTAATGATGGTCGTGAATTCATAATTCATAATGGTCATGAATTCTGGTCGCACTGAGGGAGACACATTCACTGAGCAGGGATACACACACACACACACACACACACACACACACACACACACACACACACACACACAGATAGATAGATAGATAGATAGATTTATTGACCACAACAAGTGATTACAATTACAACAGGACTCAGAGGATATGGTCCATAAAAATACTTTCTTTAAAAATCTATAAATGACTTAAAACGCAACACACAAAACGCCCATTTATACAAACAAAAGCATAAAACGCCTATAGCAGATCAAATTATCTTATACACATGAATTCCATAACATAATTCCATAACTCATGACAAAATTATGACACTCATGACACACCATAAAGCACATGGTACACCTAAAACATACTACACAACACATAAAACATTTAGAATATGAAAAAAAAACCGGACGAAATACATCACATATGAAACGTATAAAATACATAGAACAGAATAAGTAGAACACATACCGAAAACGTAAAACACATAAAATATATTAAACAAAATAGAAACATACATGAACCATGCATTTTTCTTTCATTACTTTAATCAACTCGTTCACAAATATGATAAATAGGAAACATGAGGTAGAGGAACCATAC
This sequence comes from Scylla paramamosain, assembly GCF_035594125.1. NCBI lineage: Eukaryota > Metazoa > Arthropoda > Malacostraca > Decapoda > Portunidae > Scylla > Scylla paramamosain. The sequence continues at coordinate 431,761 of NC_087171.1, read as the reverse complement.
AACATAAAACACAAAAACCAATAAAACACATCAAATACACACAAAGTACATTAGATAAATCAAACTAAAAACAACCATAAATGAACTATAATACATAAAGCTACTAAGACAAATAAAACACTTCAAACACACTTAAAAGTACATCACACATGAGGTAAAATACAACAATATAATATACTCATACTCGTAGTTACTTAAATATTTCTAAAATTTCATGGATTACTGCACATGCCTCATGATTGGAGATGTTATCATTAAATAGATCTTCTAATCTGGTGATATCATACATCTGACGAATATTTTCTGTGAGTGGACAAGCTTCAACTACATGTCTTTCAGTCTGCACTTGACCGCAGGAACACAAACGCTCCTCAACAGGGAGGCGGCCACGGCCCCTCCTGTTCCAGCGACCGGTCTCCACTGCCAAGCTGTGTCCACATATACGGAAGCATGTGAAGGATATGCGCTGGAATTCATTGATTACATGTTTCGTCTTATAGATATCATGTAGTGTAAAATGCGGGTTGATTTCTTTATATACAAGGCACCGTGATGAGTTTGAGGCAGTTATAGCACTGTGTACCTTTTCAATTAACGAAGTCATGCTGGGAACTTCATTTTCCAATAATTCTTTAATGAATTTGCCTGTGCGAGTGTTTGCTTGTGTTGTACTTGTAATTGCGAATGACAGTGGATCATCAGGCATAGTGGATCTTTCAGACCACATTTCATGGAAAAACTTATGTTGTTTATATCTGATAAAATCTGGAAGCGATGGGTAGCCAGCCTCGGCATAGCATACTTGATTTGATGTCGTCCTTCTCACTCCTAATAGTTGCTTTAGTGACCAGTTGTATAATTTAATAACGGGCTTAATATCGGCACACACCCAGGATTCGCATCCATACATGAGCGACGACATCAATGCGGCATCAAATACCCGCCGCTTGACAATGAAAGGCACATCGTTGTTCTTTGTAAGAAAAGACACATATTTTAGGACATGACACAACTTATTTTTAGCATGGACACTAACAGACGAGGACACCGAGCCGTCACTAGTAAAGGGTGACCCCAGGTAAACATAACTAGTACAGTGTTCCATCACTAGTCCCTCCACACGGATCGGCTCCGCGTCCCCGTCCTCACCGTTAATTACAAAAAACTTAGTCTTGCTGTTATTTACAACCATGCCATATTCCTGACAGAACTGTTGGAGAATCTCAACCTTTTTAATCATAGTGTGTCTAGCCGTTGACAGTATCACAGTATCATCCATGAGTACCAATATATGTAACCATTCTAAAAATCTCTCAGGGTTGCATTTTTCTTTCATTACTTTAATCAATTCGTTCACAAATATGATAAATAGGAAACATGAGGTAGAGGAACCCTGCCTGACACCCAGTGTTGCCGTGACAACTGCTGAACCCACAATACTTTCGGTTACCCGGTACATGGATACTAGCGCCGCTAACATTACCATACCGCAACCCAACCTCTTTAATACAGAGAACAACTTTTGTCGTGGTACCATGTCATACGCTTTTGAGAAATCAACAAAGCCTACAAACAATTTAATTTTCTTCCTCTTTGCCGTATCAGTTAAAAGTCTCAGAGTGACAATGTGTTCTAGACAACCTCGGTGTTTCTGTGCTCCCGCCTGTTCCCGAAACGGTTTAAACCAACAAATTAATCTATCACACAACACCATATCATATAATTTCGCAATACAATTAAGTACACTAATGCCTCGATAGTTGTGAGGATTCATTCTATCTCCTTTCTTGAAAATTGTAAAAACTTTAGCTCTTACCCATGACTGGGGGTAATGCTGAGAGAGGAAAACATTATTAAATAAAGTGGCCAAAGTGACCATCCACTGGGCTGGCAGGAGCGAGAACACGCCCGGTGGAAGACCGTCTGGTCCGCACGCCTTATCTACTTTCATTTTTCTGACTTGTTGCTTTATCTGAGCGGGTGATATAAGCTCATCCAGAACTGGAATAGTGACATCCGTGTTCACATCTACCACGTCTGTGTCAGCCACGCCAGGGGGGTTCAGCACTGATTCAAAATGAGCCTTGAATTCCTCGTCACTAGGGCTGGAGTATTCACCCGGACTCTCTATGCTAAAGTTACCTTTCCAGTTTATGGCCTTCCATACCCTCACATCATCCGTGTCATCTAGCAACCTCTCCCACCTCCCCAGGTTTACATCTTCCTGCTCTCTTCTCTGCTCAGCCGTACGCATACTATTTTGAACACATGAATATACACACACACACACACACACACACACACACAGTAGATTTAATGTCACATTTCTTTAGAATGATGAAAAATATGAATTCTTAATTATATGACAAAAAACACACACACTCTCTCTCTCTCTCTCTCTCTCTCTCTCTCTCTCTCTCTCTCTCTCTCTCTCTCTCTCTCTCTCTCTCTCTCTCTCTCTCTCTCTCTCGTACGTATCCTCTTTCTCGTTTTTCTTTTATCTTTAATTTTCCTGTTTCCTTTTTCTCTCTCGGTTTCTCCTCCATTCCATTAATTTTCTCTTTTTATTCTTTTATTTCTTTTATTGTCGCTTTACGCGTATCCTCTTCCTCTTCTTCCCTTCCCGTTTTCTTCGTAGTTTTCTTTTGTACTTTATTTATATAATGTTTTTTTTCTTTCCTTGTAATTCCTCTCTTCCTTCTCCGATTCCCTATCATATTCACATTCTCTTTCTATGTCTTTGATTCTCTTTTATCTTTCATCCTCTTTTCTTTCTTCATGTCTTGTTTCTCAGCAGCACTTTCTCACTTTCTTCCTTTTCGTCGCCTCATACACATTTTCGCTCTTCTTTTGTCGCATAATTTTTTTTTCAATTTTCCTAACTTACTTTTTCTCATTCTTTTTCATATCTCTTATATCTTTCCGTTTCGCGTTTCCCTTCTCTGTACTCTTATTTCAAATCTCACGTGTAATTTTTTTCTCGTTTCAGTCCTAGCTTCGTTCTATCTTTTTCATTTTTTTTCAGGCTTTTTTCTTTTTTTTTTTTGTTTGTCTCCCTTTCCTATTTTCTGTGTAGCTCGTATCTGTATCTCTTTTCTCCATTTTTGTCTTATCATCATCGTATATCTTTCATATTTCTTTATCCTTTCTTTTTTTTTCTATATTTCTCTACATTTCCTTCCTTTTTTTTTTGTATCTTTCCCGTTCCTTTTTATCTTTTAAATTTTCTATCACATCTGTAAAGGAAGGACGGAGGTGTGCAGTTCACTTCCAATAACACAATCTTTCTTTTCTCTTTGCCATAACCCAATACAAACAAGTTACAATTAGCAGCTATCAAGCCTGTCACGGATTCCTCGAGCAGCGGCGTTCTTACGGAGAGGACGAGACGGACACAGGCTGGCAAGGCAGGCAGGCGGGTAGACAGGCGGGCAGACAGGCGGGCAGTGACCTACATACGTGGGGCATAACGAAGAGCAATGTAAAAATCTTCAAAAACAAACCGCGCCCTCCATCATCCTCTTTTTGAAAAAGACACGACCGAAGAGACACGGCTGGAACATTCTTTCGGGTCTTAAAAGCGAGATTCGATTCTATATTACGTACGAGTAAGTCCGTTTTTAATCAAGGCAATGTAATAAATAAATGAAACACAATTATTTCCACGGGTTATGTTCGTGCTGGGAGCTTCGTTCGTCTGTGTAATGGAGCAGCGAGGCGAAGGAAGGAGAAACTGGAGGAGAAGGAGAAGGAGAAGGAGGAGAAGGAGCAGAAAGAGAAGAACGAAAGAAAGGAAAAACAGGAAAAGGAGAAAGAGGAGAAAGAAGAAAGAAACGAAGAAAAGGAGAAATAGGAGGAGGAGGAGTAGGAGAAAGAGGGAAACAAATGAAGAAAAGGAACAGGAGAAGGAGAAAATGTGCGGAAAAAGAATGTGGGATAGGAAGAGGTGGAGAGGAAAAGGTGGAGGTAGCAGTGATAGTGATGGAGGAGGAGGAGAAGAAGGAGGAGGAGGAGGAGGAGGAGGAGGAAAGGAGCAGTGGCAGGAGCAGTGGCAAGAGGAAGAGGAGGAGGAAGAAGAGGACGAATACATGAATATATGACGAAACAGGAGAATATAAATCAAGAGAAGCGTTGGTATGTAACGACGGCATCTTTAGATCTACCCACGACTACATACGCACAGAAAAGGAGGAGCAGGAGAAAGAGAACAGAAAACTAATAATGAGAGAAAAAAATATGAGGGAAGAGTAAAAGAAAGACGAGAAAGGACGATGGAGGTGAAAGAAGAGGAGGGCGATGACAAGAAATATGCGATAACACAAAAAAGAAAAAAAAAATGTAAAACTTTCGAAGCCAAGCAAGAACATGCACTAAATATATGAACCCAATGAGTAAACAATATAGGATGAAGAAGGGTGTGGATGAGGCGGCGTGACTGGAAAGGAGAGTGAATGCAAAATGAAATGAGGGAGGGAGGGAGAAGAGAAAATGAGGAGTGGGGAGGATAGGAGAGGAGAGGAGAGGAGTTAGGAGAAGAGAGGCAGAATGAAGTAGGTACGAGGCAAGCAAACAAGCAAAAGTAGGTTTGTGGGATCGATACCCGGTCCTGTTGCACCTGGCTGTGAGCAAGGGCGTTGTATATTGCTGTATCTTTTTTTTTCCCTGCAACCTTTATCATCGTCCCCACCGCACTACTGGGTTGATGCAGCCACGGAGCGTCTTTATGATTCCCCCTGTTTGTTCTCACGTGATGTGTTTGCACCTCCTACCACAGTGGAAAGAGGCGGATCGACTGCTGATGAACTGGTATAAGATAAATAAATTAGGTTCTTTCAGGCAGGGAACAAGTTAGAACGCGTATGGAAGGTTATTAGGACATGGTAAAAGGGATGGTGAAAAATGACTCACAAATAATGGTTCTGAACGAATGGAACACATTTAGCTATTAAATACTGAACTGAAATGAGGGAGAAAGAAGTGGTGAGTTAATACATTAAATATATGAAGATAAGTATAGTTTGCATGGTAAAAAAATACTCACAAATAATAGTTTTGAACGAATGAAACACACTTAGCTATTAAATACTGAACTGAAATGAGGGAGAAAGAAGTGGTGAGTTAATAGATCAAATATATGAAGAGAAGTATAGTTTGTATGGTAAAAAATGACTCACAAATAATGGTTTTGAATGAATGAAACACACTTAGCTATTAAATACTGAACTGAAATGAGGGAGAAAGAAGTGGTGTGTTAATAGAGTAAATATATAAAGAGAAGTATAGTTTGTGGAACAGAAAGGTTGAATATGGTAAGTGTACAAACATAGCTTAGTTCCAAGAGGAGATTGGATAAATTTAGAGATATAGAGATATATATATATATATTATAGATTATAGATATATACGAGTATATATAAAGAGATTTCCTCAAGCTTATCATCGTTTACATTAGGAGAGCAATTCTGAAAGGCACCATGCAATGACGCCAAAAGAATCGAGTAATTTAAAGTTCACGGGCCTGTAGTCACAATTTCCTTCAGCAAAATCGCCAAGGTTACTCAGATGAATCAACAAGGGTCACACTGTCACCCGGCACTCAAGGGGATAATCTCCCTTGCACCTTTTGGCACTGCTGGAGATGATGCAGGTGGAGTAAGTGCCTCTGACCGTCTGCCTGCCTGCCTGCCTGTCTGTCTGTCTGTCTGTGTCTGGACGTTAGTTTTCCTTTGGTTGTCTGCCTGTCTCTGTCTGTCTATCTGTCTGTCTGTCTCTGTCTTTCTCGTTTAATATTTTCTCCTCCGTCCCTCTCTCTCCCTTTCGCCTCAACACAATTTCTTCCTCCCCGTCCTGAAAGCAGTCCCCCGGTGTGCTAGATAGAACAATCTCTTCCAGCCCTCCCTGAAATTTCCCTTCCCACCCTCACATATATATACGTACACGAAAACAAAATGTGTAATCATACTTCCTCCTCCCCCGTCCCCAGCCGGTCTCTTGTCTTCCCTCCCGTCGCCTCCCTGCTGCTTAGCGAGAGTAAAGGGGGATAAATATAGGCATACAAATATCGGATGCCTGCTCGTGTTATGTCTCCGTACGGCCGAGGAAAACTGAGCACAGGCCTATGTTATGCCTAAATTTGTTCTTGGTGCTGGAGTTTTGGTTTTAGGAAAGAGAGAGAGAGAGAGAGAGAGAGAGAGAGAGAGAGAGAGAGAGAGAGAGAGAGAGAGAGAGAGAGAGAGAGAGAGAGAGAGAGAGAGAGAGTGGGGGGAGGGTGTCAGGGAGAGGAGGCCGCATATCATCCCCAAACGTGCTTCACCTTTCAGCCCTGCCTCAGCCCTTACTTCAGGTCCGCTTCAGCCTCCCTGCATCAGCCTCCCTGCCTCAGCTCCATCCTTTACCTCAGTGCATCACAACATGAGCTGAGGCTGACGTCTTTTTTTTTATCTTACTTTTTTTTTTTTTGCACGAAAGGCGTTATGGGTAAGGCAGAAATTTACATGGATAAGGTTAAAAAGAGAGAGAGAGAGAGAGAGAGAGAGAGAGAGAGAGAGAGAGAGAGAGAGAGAGAGAGAGAGAGAGAGAGAGAGAAAATAGTGTTTGGAAATTTTGATATATCTATGCATTCTCACACGTAAGTATTAGTAAATAAAACAAAAATGTTGCCATACAAAGAAGAATCAGGAACAGAGAAATTAATAAACTCAGACACTCTACACTAATTACATTCAAGTCACCTGTGATGTCAAAAACAACCTTGCTATGGACGGAAAGAAGTTTTCTGATTATTAGCGAAGAGAAGAGAAGAAAACCAAAGCCCCAGACAGAGATCAGAAAATGATGAGGAAGTGTCAGGACAAAGACAAGGTGAAACTCTCGACATAACAATAGAACTGAGCCAATACGCTTCTCCCTTTCCGAGTTGTGTGTAACGAAAGATTTTTAGGATGTCTTCGTTTGTGTCTTAACTGGTACAAGATAAACATCACACACACACACACACACACACACACACACACACACACACACACACACACAGAAGAACGTATTGCTTTTCTTAAAATAACTATCATATCACCTACACTTTCGTACACGACTGAAATATAAATGAATAAATAAAAAAGATTAATAAGCAAAACCCCGCAATTATCCATTTCATTTCCTAAAGCATTCTCCTTGCGTACTTTGCTCTTCACGTGAACCCAATCCTTGAGAAAGCGATGCCGCGTCCTCCGGGAATTTCAAAGGGAGCATAATGGGTACAAACACTCCCGCCTCCCACCACCGGAGTTACTTACACAAATATGAAATACCTCAGGCAGTAAAATTTCAAAGGTTTCTCGAGTCCTCTTCATTCCTTCAGAGGTTCTTCAGGAAAATGAGTCTCCTCTTAGCGCAGACCAGATTGTGTCTCGCCTCTACTGTTGCCTTGAAAAATCTAACACTCCACGGCAGCTCTTCAAAGTGTCACTCTTGCAACCGTGTTTTCATTGTCTTCCCCTGACGAGTATACCGAAGGTGGAGGAGCGACTGCTGGCGGAGAAGTTACTCGTGGCGCGGGGATGTTTGTGTATTATTGAGCGGCTTCCTTCACTTCATTATTATGAGACTCTACTTTTATTGCCGGAAAAGGAAGAGCTCCATTACCGGAGGAGAAACAGGAGGAAGAGGAGCCGGAGGAGCAGGAGGAGGAGCTGGAGTAGGAAGAATATGACAAAGAAAAACAGTTACTGAGAGGAGGAGGACAGGAACAACAATAAAAACTAGAACAAAGTGGACAGAAAGGCAAGGAAGAAGAACAAGGAGAACATGAACAAGAACAACAAAAAGCAAGACGACAAGGGAGGAGGAGGAGTGAAAAATAGTGGAAAAGGGAAAGAGAACGAAGGAAGGAAGAAAGGGAGAAAGGAGGGCCAAGTTTGCAATGTTGACGCAAGATGACAATGCCAACACACTTACTTCCGACAAAACAAGAGTTACCGGAAGATATTGACCTTCCTCTTCTAAACCTCCTGCACTCGTCGAAGGGAGGAGGGACAGAAGAAGGAAGGCGCCTGTACTCTGGTAACGGCTGCTGGTACTGTGCAAAGAGTACTCACGGTGACAACGCATTAAGGGTGTGACAGAATGGGGTAAGGCAGTGTGTCAGAAAGTTGCGCCCTTATATTAGTGTTTATGGCTGGAGTCTTCACCCTCGTATCGCTTCTCACTTATCGAATTTCTACCGGCCAATGGATCATAAGCTGCTCTTCTAAGCCAGTCTATTAGTAAAGAGTAGCCTGAGGAAATCATGGCCAGAAGTCGAGTAATATGCATTTTTATCAGTGTTTTGCGTTTTCACTCGCCCATGTGAGTGTCCGTAACTTCTGAGCGGAACGTACTGCAACGGTCTATCATAAATACTAAAGGGAATATCGTTCACACCTTAGTATTTCGGATTCCTATATTTTGGATCCCTGTGAACGTTTTTCCCAGCCAGTATGCATTTTCTCCACTTGCAGTTTACACGGTCAGGTACACAGTCAGGTAAACCAGGATGCTATTTATGTAAACACGCCACCCTCGCGTTTACTCCACGGGTGCTGCCAGGTGAAACTCGGGCCTCCAAAGATTTGCTGCGACGCGTAACTGGCTAATTGCAGAATCAAATCTTAACCTCTTCCATTTAAACGCTAAACCCGGAACAGAACTGAATCCTGGTCTGGGTCTGGATTCGTGAGAGGTAAATGCTGAGTCGGAATCTGTCTTCTATCCATAAACAAACATGACGACGTGTTAGTGAAACTGTTTTGAGTGCAACCTAACTCGCTGTGGAAGAGGAAGATGCAAAGATGACTAATGAAATTCTTGGCTGTGTGGCTGATATGATAAGGAAAACCAAACGTGTAAACTACATTGCGAAGGAATAAAATTCAGTTTCTGATGAAGTTTTCGATCTTAAAAGTTATTAACAGCTTCGTTGGAGTTACAAGAACTTGCTTATGTAACTTTATATTTTTGAAACTCCTAGTGTACCTTACAAAATCCCTTAAATTAAATTCTCCTTACATTAATTTATCAACTAAGATTTTCAGCAATATTATTATTTTCTAAGATAACCAATCCTATCTTCTCTTGCAACGCTCTGGTACGCATCACTAGAGCAAAGTAATTTCAACAAAACAAGACAAAAGAGTACCGGTAATAGGCAAGAAGGCAGCCAGCGATGCACAGGAAACCATCCTAACACGTCTGAAGTGGATCGCTGCCTTTTGTGGAGTTATCGTAACCAAGTCCCAGTTTAGTTAGCACACCCAGTGGAAAGCCCCAATTTAGAGCAACCCGTGAACTGAAAACAGATCGGCCTAAATGGAACACACACACACACACACACAAACACACACACACACATTCCTTTCCATTACCGCTATTCGACTTCCAATGTAAGGCAACCAACCAAACCACACGCGTTTCCACAACTAGTTTAATATACTAAACTTAATAAATTTGGATGAATTCAGCGTACGGAACGTTTTCGAAAATCCAGTAAACTGCTACGAGCTTATAATTTCTAAAAGATTTTACTTAACATTTTACCTACAAGTTTCAGTTTCCTTCCACGCTGACGCCAAAGTGCCACTAATAGACTCTTATTACTAAATGAAACTCTACAAATAGCATTGTATAGCAGAGAAGCAACTTTTTAACCCAATCTCAGTATTTAACAAAACAAACACACGCATTTAAGTTTACGCTGCTTACTGTCCAAAGATCACTGACAGAAAAATTCCAAGACAGTTATTTTCTGGGGTGCTTCCTTCTACATCCACATCAGATTCTAAAATGAAGGGGCACTAGCACAACTCCCAGTGACACAGAGCAGCTACCTGTACATACTCATCCATCTGTTCCTCCCCGCCAGCACCACAACACTGTCTGCCTTTAACTCAACAAACTTTCATTTTTTGCACGTACAATGGTCCATAGTCTTGATAATCCGATTTACCGACTTTTTCCGCTTCACAATTCCATGTTATTCGAGAGATTTCTGCAAACACACCCATACACCCACACACACACACACACACACACACACACACACACACACACACACACACACTCACACACACACATTCAACTTATACGGCACAAATAATTTCGAAACAAAAAAAGAATGATAGAAAGTGAAAAGGCTGACAACAGTTTCAGAAGCAAAAAGAAAGAATATTGCTGTACCTGGAAAAAGCAGCATCCGTGAACAGCGCCACACCTGCTCCTCACTCACGACATACATGGAACCGGAGAGGGAAAAATTTTGAATATAGAAAATAAATATTCCTAATTAACTTATTCACTAATTCAATCGTGATGCAGTACCATTTGGAATTTCTATAGTGAAAAAAAAAAAAAAAACATATAGAATACTAAGTTACAGTGAAATGTAAAAAAAAAAAAAAAAAATAGACAAATAGATAAAACAAAAACAAAAGATAAAATTTTACTGACATAAATAACTCGTAGAATTTTACATACCGCTGAAATTAATATAAGCCCAAACGTCAGTAATTCACTATAAATGACACTGACACGCACCTATTATACACACACACACACACACACACACACACACACACACACACACACACAGAGAGAGAGAGAGAGAGAGAGAGAGAGAGAGAGAGAGAGAGAGAGAGAGAGAGAGAGAGAGAGAGAGAGAGAGAGAGAGAGAGAGAGAGAGAGAGAGAGAGAGAGAGAGAGAGAGAGAGAGAGAGAGAGACGAACAAAGAACAAAAAGCACTTTCATTGCAATATTTTTACTTTGTTTCCTGCTACAGGCTGAAAGGAAATATTTGCCCCAGGGGTCATCGCTCGTGCAAGACTGATGTAAACAAGTTTCCAAGGAAGGCTGGCCAGTGCCTCAAATCTTGCACAAGGAAAGCCCCATGAAAGTTGGGCAAGAAATTCACGAGGTCTGCAGGAAGGAAGGCAAGGACAGGTAAGACATTGGCCGCTGTTTTTGACGGTCGGGGTGAAACTTGTCTCTTGAATTATCCACCAGGAGAAAGACTTAGGCAAATAATTAACACATCCAAGACAATATTCGTGGTATGATATTCAAGATAATTTCAGTTCCTTTTCCAATACTTGGCTCCCACGTCCGTGAACGCCGTGGAGTAAACAATGTAAGAGCGCTGAGGGAATCGAGTTCTTTTCTTATAAATGTTGAAGAAGTGAAAGTTTCTTTTATGAGCGCTGTACCGAGAAAACCATTAATTTACAAATACTGTAGAAATATGTGTTACGATAAATGTTTGAGAGGTCTGTAGAAATGGACTTTTATAATATAATATAATACAGAAGTGAAGAGCTTTTTCTCAGCGAAGTGTTGAAGTAAGGCGATTTATGAAAATGCTGCAGAAATGACGAGCTTTATCGGAGTCCACCAGAAATGATAACCAAGTCTTTTTTTTTTTTTTACTTGTTATTGTTATTCAAAAGGAGTTTCATAGTGATCATGTATAATGTGAAATACTGCTATAATCTGACTCAGTACAATGCATCCGTCCATAGCAAACACCTACATCCTCATTCCATCCTGCCATTATCATCTGTGCTGAGTTAATCCCGGAGAGCCAGTACCATCACCAGCCACAATCACTCGAGCCTCGGAAAAGCTCTCAACACTTATCAACGCTTCTCCCAAACACTCATACATAAATTCCATCACCACCACCACCACCACCACAACCACTTAGTGGTCTTGCCGGCTACACTCCACACTCATCAA
>NC_087171.1:402500-417500 GCF_035594125.1 Scylla paramamosain | reverse complement strand
ACTTTGTTTGCAGGTTATTTTGAAGCAATGACGGTGCTGTCTTGGTGCTGCATCTCATTGTGAACTGCTGCCGCGGCTGCAGGGGTAAAGGGGATGTACTGTATCTTCTGAAGTAGGCTGGTCCTTGGCAAAATGGTTTCTCAGTTATAATACATTTATCATCTACAGATACACGACGGGAGGGAACTCCTTTCACTGCCATCTCGCTGCACAGTACACAAAAGGATGCGTAACTAGTAATCCTTTCCAGGGAGGCTTTTTGTTCTATTCCTCTCTCTTTCCTCTATTTGTTGTTTAGAAATGTGTTTCACGTGCGGGAGTCCGGTAACGTGAAAACGTGACGACGCGTGAAAGGCAGCGCTTCCCCGGTAAGCCAGAGAGGCGCTGTGTGTGCAGATAACACAGCAGGCCAGTGAGCAGGTGGATCTCCACGAGGACCGGACCATTACTGGCGGGAGTGTGAGCCTCGCGGGTGCGGTGCCCCGTTGATTACACAGTTATCAATGCCTTGCTCCCACGAGTGGATGTCCGGGGTACGCTGGGGCAGCCAACCACCACCACGCGAGCCTGGCAAGCTAGCAAATAGACGCGGCAGCCACAAGGGAGGCTGACACTAGGAGGCGCGGATGTGCTGGGAAGTGATTTGGACACACTCAGGACGTAACCAATGCTAGAATTAAATAGATAAGTGCGATCATAGAAAACGTTTGATTACACTTTCATTGCCGCTGGTACCTATATTTTTCCTCAGTGTGACCATGTAAACTCTATGAAAACGAAAAGTTATCCTTAAGTAAGAACGATATGAATTTATCCTCCGGACTCCCATTGCGTCAGGGAGATGACAACACAGATATATCAGTTAGAAGTGCATCAAACCCAAGAATCAGAGCCCAAGCTTCAGATTTCTGCACCTGAATCCGAGGAGATAATTGTTATGTTATATCTTCCCTTGCGAAACATAACGACATAACGAAAAAAAAAAAAAAGTTTCATTTCACTCGTGCTGGCAAAAATATTATTCTCAATCAAAGCACCATGTTGTATATCCATAATTCTGAAATATGACATAATGCTGGCCTGACAACAACAACAAGAAAAAAAAAGCAAGGTAAGATAAACGTGACATTGTGCTTTGGTAAGTGAATAAAAAGGAAGAGTTATTTTCAAGACTTCTTCCAGTTTGGAGATTTTCGTCTTCCTGTGACTAAAATGACTCAAGAGAAGACAGAGACCACTTAAATAAAGATCAGGTCAGGTGTGTTAATAATTCACGTCCTCAGGAGGCTTCAGAACACGCTACATTCTCCTGAGCGGCAAGTCTGCAGCCCACACCACCATCCAACACAGAGATTCTACCGATGGAGGACGACCTTCGACAAACCTAAAAAAAAGAAGTGCCATTGTTTCGCTGGCAACTGTAATATGTTTTGGCTTGGATCCGCGGAAGGTCCGGCCAGTTACGCGCTTGAGGATCTGTGTCCTTCCCATGTGCAAGGAAATCAGAAATGACTTAATGATTTCAACTATTTTATCGTTTTGTATCAGAACTAAAATGTATCTAAATATTTGAATCCCTTATGGATGTTGCACTGCGCTTGTTCATTGAATTTTTCATTATTCAGCTCGAGAAAACTGCATTTAATTTATAAAAGGATAACCTGAAGCTATGAATTGTCATATTTTCTGTCCACGTTTTACCTATGAAAGTTCTTTTTTACACTACATGGAAAAAAATATATATATTATAAAAAAATTTATATGTGCTATTAATGAAAATCTTTTGGTCGAGTTTTCTTGCACTACAAAATTTTTTTTTTCAATATGTTTGACATTCTACCATTAAGAGAAATATCTAAAAATACAAAACTTTTAACAGAACTACTACCTTTATAAAATCCTACCTCTTAAATAAATACCAGTGACCTACTCTAATGTGTACGAGAAAACAATAACACACCAATACTCTATAAAATACAAATAACTTCATTAGAAAACACATTCCAGGAAGAAGCCTGCCATGTGGAGAATTGCATAATTTATTCCGAAAAGTTTTAGGGGTCATGGTTCCTTACAGACAGCGAGTAGACTGGATAATTTCACGTACATCACCGAAACATCTAAATATCAGCGGTACAGGTCAGGTAAAACAAAAAAGAGAAGTGTAATCTGCTGAAATATATGAAAACAAGCTCTTACGCACAATGGCGTCTCCATCAGCTGACTCTGCCTTAGCCATCTGAATTCTTGCCTCTGGTGCATTCGCGTCCTGCAGGATCTGTACTAATAGCATTAACCGCATTAACAACATTATGAGGCAAACACAGCAGAGATTTCTTCCGCTACCGTTATAGTTACTGTTCTCTGGCGTTATCATCTATTCCCCTGTCTTTATTATCATTTCCAGCAGTCTTTTCCTCTTTTCCTCTTGTATTCTCTTTCTCTTCCACTTCCTGTTCGTCCTTGACTTCTCTATATATACATAACTCTGATTATAAGCTTCCATGATCCTCCTTACTGTCATCTTCACTCCTCTCGATCAGTTTCCCTGTCTCTCCCTCTCTCTCTGCCTCTCTCTCCTTTGTGTGTGTGTGTGTGTGTGTGTGTGTGTGTGTGTGTGTGTGTGTGTGTGTGTGTGTGTGTGTGTGTGTGTGTGTGTGTGTGTGTGTGTGTGTGTGTGTGTGTGTGTGTTGCGACTTTTTAGCCAATTTCCTTTCCCTACCGTGCGATAAGTCCACGTTTCATACAGTTTACCAGCTTATGCCCACTTCATATCCCGCCTCGCCTCGCCACCTGCAGTTTGAAGTGTATTTTTCTCTTGTTAGACTGACTTGGTGCTTGATCTTTTCACTTTTCCCTATTTTTTTTTTCTCTCTTTCTCTCTCTCTCTTTAGATACAAGTTTTTTTTTTACCTTTCCATGTTAAGTACACATAACCTGAAAGAGAGAGAGAGAGAGAGAGAGAGAGAGAGAGAGAGAGAGAGAGAGACCTTCCTGCTTATATATAAATACGTTCGTCTTCAGGTAAAGATTAGAAGCAAACTTTAAGTATTCCAACCACCTTATCACTCCGACCTTTGCCCTGCACCTGATGGGAGAGAGTACGAGGCAACCAGCTTCCCAAGGCGAGACTGCCAGGCAAACCTTTCCTCTTCAACGCATAATCCGCAAAAAAATAATCACTCGTACGAGGTTTACAAACCTCTCAATAAGTGCAACAAATTTCCACACAAACTTCTTTACGGGGTGGATTGGTTGATAGTGCGCCTCTGAACTAAGCTCCTTTATATCAACGCCACCAGGTTTTTCCAGAGAAGTCCTGACCTTTACATTCCCCCGCTAGAGTTTCATAAGCACAGCTAGTGTCTACACGTGGTCGTATAATATATGAACCGAAGGAATGAGATCGGTATTCAGAAAAGTTTCGCTCTCCACAGAGAAGATTAACCATGTTTTCAGGATTATTTCTCTGTTTAATAATGTTGAAATTTTATTAATCTGTTACCGGAACCGTGAAAGCACCCTCAGAAACACGTGTCACTTCAACTATTGCCACTAGAAAGTAGTCGAGGTTAAGTACAAGCAGAAGTGTTTCAAAATATGGTCCTAAGTTGCTCTGTATCAACGCCATAACATTTTCTAGCAGACAGCCCTAAACTCCTTTTATATCTGCTTCTCACTTCCTCATCTCCTAATAAAAGGGCAACGAAAGGTCAGTGGTCTACAGGTAAAATAAGGAGAAAAGTCAGTGTTTTACAGATAAGTGAGTGGAGTTTAGTAGGAAGAGGAAGTCATCACATTAACTCTGTAGGTGAAACTACCAAACTTTAATAGCTCACTAGTAACGTATGTATTCTCTGCTGTATTCTGGTGATCTGTTCATGGTGTACTGATCGCAAATCAACCAATTATTTAGTTTCATGCTCTTTACTAGTCCACCTTCTTCCTCCCTGTCTAATCTAACCTAACCTCCCTCTCTAACTTAACCAAACTTGACCAAAATTCTATGTTCTTTATGCATTACCTTCTACCTCCCTGTTTAATCTAACTTAACGTAACTTAACCTTCCTGTCTAACGTAATCTAACCCAACCTAACCTAACCTAAATTACATGTTCTTTATCTTCTAGCTCTGTCTAATATAACCTAACCCAGCCCAGCCTCCGTGTCTATCCTAACCTAACCTAATCTAACCTAACCTAACCTAACATAACCTAATCTAACCTAGCCTAAAGTCTATACCCTTTACTCTTTACCTTCCACCTGTCTGCCGCAGGTATGCCTCCTCTTTTCCCCCTCTCCTCCCCCACCCTTCCTCTTCTTTTCCCCTGGTTTCTTACTCTTACTCTTTAACATTTCTCTTGTTCTCTCCTTTCTCTCTTTTCATTTCTAACTGTATAGCATTATTCTCCCTCCATCATGCTATTTACTTATTCCTTCCCTCATTCCACCTCAATTCTTGTGTTATTCTTCTTCCACCCAACGTTGCGACATCCTTTTCCTCTTCTTTTCTTTTTTTTCCTTCCTTCCGCCATCCGCCGCTTGTTAAGTAAAATAAGATGATGGAAATATAATAAGAAAATGAGGTCATAATGAGAAAATTTCCTTAAACGTTAAAGAGTAAATGGGGTAGCAGTGCTTATAATAATGAGGCCCAAGAAGAGGCAATTCCTAAGACGCAGAAACACCACACGTTAATGCTCTGTGTGTGTGTATGAGAGAGAGAGAAAGAGAGAAGGGGTGGGGAGTATGAAATGATTCGAATGTGGGTTGCAATAAACTCAGAACCATTCATCACAACAACAATACCAAAGAGTCAAAGGAAAACTCATAGATTTGATCCTGTTAACTTAAAATGGCGAGGAAATTGTCATGATTCCTCCGAGCAAAGGCTGGCGGGCGTGCTGTGGCTGGGCTGCATCACCGCACCACACTCCCGCACGCACCGACGTCCACAAAGGCATTACTCCCAACACTACTAATTTTCTAACTTCTCCACACACACAGATGGCTGAAACGTTCCTCGCGTGCCTTGTAAACGCATGACAAAGGTTGTTTTTATCGTTCTCTCTCTCTCTCTCTCTCTCTCTCTCTCTCTCTCTCTCTCTCTCTCTCTCTCTCTCTCTCTCTCTCTCTCTCTCTCTCTCTCTCTCTCTTCCTGTTTCTGTGTCTGTCTGTCTGTCTTGTTTAATTACTTCTCTTGCCCCTGAAATATCATGCACCCAGTCAACCCCCGCAAAGGAATGACCGCAAAGGAAGCAAATAATATTCTAACACGCGTGGATCCTTTACAAGCGGCGGAAAAAAAAATAAAATGAAAAATAGTGTATCCAAAGCAAGTGCCGTGTATTCAGTTAACAATTAATAAAGACTTGCTTACGACAGGAACCAAGAATATCGTGACCTGGGGCAGCACGCGAGGCTCGGCCCTGCAGCCTCGCTCGTTCTTGCAGGAGTGGGAGGGAGGGTACCCAGTCCTTCCCTCTGTTGGTGACAGGACTTTATTTTGAGGATCCTCGTGAAAAAATGTATACCGTGGAGTTACAGACAGCATCCTCATTTTCCTAAACAGCCTCGCATGCCGGTTAGGAAATTAATACAGCGGGTTAATGTCGTGAGCGAGATGTGATTTGAAAGCATTTCGTGGTTAAAACAGGGAAATTGGATAATGGAGACTCTAAATACGTAAATGTTTATCCTTTTGATTATAGTCCAGCTCGGTTCACTGTCTCTCTCTCTCTCTCTCTCTCTCTCTCTCTCTCTCTCTCTCTCTCTCTCTCTCTCTCTCTCTCTCTCTCTCTCTCTCTCTCTCTCTCTCTCTCTCTCTCTCTCTCTCTCTATATATCTCTCTCTCTCTCTCTATATATATATATATATAAATGTGTTCGTGCTCTGTGTGTCAGCTTTTCCATTTCTTTTTTTCTTTATTCAGAGACTTTTTTATCTATTTCTCTTATTTGTCTCTGTTTTTCTCCTCGTTCGTATTTTTTTTTGTTTTGTTTTATGTATGTGTGTGCCTGTCTGTCTTTTTGTTATTTTCCATCCATCCATCCATCTCTCTCTCTCTCTCTCTCTCTCTCTCTCTCTCTCTCTCTCTTCTCTCTCTCTCTCTCTCTCTCTCTCTCTCTCTCTCGTCCACAACATGGCCGAGAGAAATGGTTACAAAATCACATGACATCCATAACATATGTACATACGATACAAGTCACAGCACGCGTGGGTGAATACAAAAGTGATGAAAACTAATAGAAATGAAAGTTTCAGAAGAGTACCTGTTTTTTTTTCTTTTCACTTCACTAACTGTACATGAATGTATAAGTCCTATCACTTCATTTCCTGCACTTTACTCTGTTAGGAATGAAAAGTTTCAAGTGTAGATATTGTATATATGCAAGTTTGCATGTACTGGTATCACTTTGTTATTTTCTTAGTTTTCGATGTTGATATTCGTTTCAATTTCCTCCCTGCTCTTTCCTTCACAACTTGTTACATCCAATAGAAACAACGAATGACAGTTCCACTCTCAAAAACAAAATTTCGAAAATAAGCAAAACAAATTTAAATTTCCTCAGAGTACTAACTTACAAATATTTTTCAAACTTTTATTATTGTTCCGATTCCCTGTATTTCGTCTTGCAAATTGTATACGTCTCTTCAATCATGTTTCCCGATGTGGCACGACTCCTTGCTTTCCACAACAACAGTCAGCGGCCCTCACACAAATAAGCCATCACGACTCAAGGCCACTTTTCAGCAGCAGCACGTGCGCTCCTGCCACAGCCGGGACTTACTTCTTGTCTTCGACAAGGTTTGTTTGGACGCTCAGAGAGGAGGTGCGACAAGAAACGGCTACACCCTCACCCCATCTTGCTCTCATCTCGAAGAAGAATTGCACCTCGAGACAGCGGCACGTTTTTGCTCACCCCTCCACCAAAGAAGTGCTTGTATAAACATTCACGATGCTTCATAGGGAGGCGTTGCATGAAGTTAATTTATATTGGATTCGGACCATGGGTGTGTTTTATATTCGTGGCGTTCAGTCATGCTCAGACTGGCCATTAATTATAGTAACGTTTGTCTCTCTTTTACGCATCTGATACGGACTCCGAGTGAGTTCTCATGGTGAGCTGGCTTGGTGATCGGTAAGTCGCGCATTCAGGAGTGACGGAGACAGCTGAGTGGGTACAAGGAAAATGCAGCCTTTGGTGAATGCTGACGCCAGTCCCGCCAGTGCAGCAGCATTTCCGCAGGTCAGGTTGATTAGCTTACCCATAGGTCTCCCATCACTGTCTTTAATTACGCTCTCAGTCACGTGCACCACTGCGGAGTAAGCACGACGACAGCGCCACCAAGCACTGCACCACTACAATAAAAAATATAGCTGAATGGGGTTGAAAGTCATTAAAAAAAAAGTATAAAATCAAAAGATGACCATCATAAGAGCTTGTAATTGCATGTTTCTCGTTTTCTATGATGTCCGCCTGTAACTGCCTTATTAAGAAGATATAAATAACATAAAGCCACTTTGGTGCGGCATCCTTGCGTGGGCATTGCTGAACTCCCCGCCATCATATAATTAGTAACACCCGGTGGGAAGCTTTTTACTGTACAGCGAGGGTGACTCGTTACAAGGGTGTATTTTATACTGGACGTGAAGCAGAAATGAGAATGACTGGATGCGTGTGCAGTGCCTCCATATATTTCTCTCCACATGAAAGGGTGATCTCCAGACACCCTGCAGGAAGGGGATCAGTACAAATCACGTTCTTCTCCCAAAACGTCACACACGCAAAACCTTACACGCGTCACTTCTAAAACCGTCTGGAAGTCAACCTCATAAACGCATCGAAGGTCGTGTTCATGCATGAGGCACGCACACTCTGAAGATCTAAAGGTGGTGATTTTATCCTCCTTTACTACCAGAAGCAAAATATAGGCTTCCAAGGGCAAACAGGCACATCGGAGTATTTATATCCCTGGTGCTGACTTGCCGTTCACAACACTCAAGACGCAACACGCGCATCTCATTCCACCAACTGGGCGTCAAGAATTATGTGGCTGAAATGCGGCTTCGCACGTCTCTAATACAGGCATGATAGCATCGTGCGTATTGGTACCAATACACGGAATTACTTGGCATTGAGTTTCATCAGGTGTTTTGTGTCAGGTGGCAATGAGAAAAGATGCCGATAGCGATGATGTGTCATGAGCGGCACTCCACCACCCATCGCTTGCAACTACAAGGAAAAAAAAAAAAACCCGCATTCAGAAACGCTCTGCTCTCTCACCGCGACTATTTCAAAGGCCACAGAGATGATCAGCCGGTTTTTCAAGTGTATTTCTCGTTCTAATAATGTAGAAATATTGTGTAACCTGCCATAAAAATCCCCTTAAAAGCTCGTATAACTTCAACTACAGCCTTTTGAAAGTAGCAGAGATGCAGCGAGGAGGTGTTTCAGAATATGGTCCTAAAACCTCATACTTTTCATTCACATCCTTTCTTCGATGGACTCTTGCCTCACAGGACTCTGGTGGTCATTGTTTAGCGGCGCTTCCCTAGAAATTCACGTCCCCACCTCACCCTGCACTCTGCTGGATGACTGTGTGCACCGCGTGACCTGGGAGCGGAGCGGGAGCCATGCAGGGTAGGTTATGCAGGTTCCAAGGGACGGAGACAGGCAAGGAAGCAGAGGTGTGAAAAATGTGTTGGTGGGGCGGGGATCATTGCAGTGCCTGGAGCCGCTAACATGCGGTTGTGATACATCAGTGCAAGTATGGTAATAACAGAGAGAGAGAGAGAGAGAGAGAGAGAGAGAGAGAGAGAGAGAGAGAGAGAGAGAGAGAGAGAGAGAGAGAGGGAGAGAGAGAGAGAGAGAGAGAGAGAGAGAGAGAGAGAGAGAGAGAGAGAGAGAGAGAGAGAGAGAGAGAGAGAGAGAGGAAGAGAGAGAGAGAGAGAGAGAGAGAGAGAGAGAGAGAGAGAGAGAGAGAGAGAGAGAGAGAGAGAGAGAGAGAGAGAGAGAGAGAGAGAGAGAGAGAGAGAGAGAGAGAGAGAGAGAGAGAGAGAGAGAGAGAGAGAGAGAGAGAGAGAGAGAGAGAGAGAGAGAGAGAGAGAGAGAGAGAGAGAGAGAGAGAGAGAGAGAGAGAGAGAGAGAGAGAGAGAGAGAGAGAGAGAGAGAGAGAGAGAGAGAGAGAGAGAGAGAGAGAGAGAGAGAGAGAGAGAGAGAGAGAGAGAGAGAGAGAGAGAGAGAGAGAGAGAGAGAGAGAGAGAGAGAGAGAGAGAGAGAGAGAGAGAGAGAGAGAGAGAGAGAGAGAGAGAGAGAGAGAGAGAGAGAGGGGATGCTGACATAAAAAGTTACATTAAAAGGGAAAAAAAAAAAAAACTTCAAAGCAATCCTGTGAAGAGGAGAGGCACCGGCAGTCACCAGTAAATAATAGTGAAAATCTGCGCGTGGAGTAACACTGCAGCGAGCCTGAAGCGACCAGCGACGTGCATACTTCGAGGTTTAAAGGCGACCGTTTGTGTGAAAGTGAGACGCCATTTTTCCCCTGCTGAATTGCCAGAATTAATTCACGAATCAATTCATTGTGTGTGTGTGTATGTGTGTGTGTGCGTGTGTGTGTGTGTGTGTGTGTGAATACAGGGAATTAGGAAGAATATATCCGTGTATACAGGCATCTAAATCCACACACTTGTCGCTTTCCCAGTAAAGTGTTGCCTTTGGGTTTAATAATCCTCAGTGCCCAGTGATGCTGTGATATGAGCGGCTGTGTTTCAAGTCCCGCGTTCCCTTCCGTGTTCAGCCCCAAGAGTGGTTCCAAATTGCGTTAAAACTGTCCCTGTATTGTCCATAACGCCGCTGCTCTTAGTGCAGCTTTGTGACAAAACGAGTAGAATGGGCAGGCCACGCCCTTGACAGCTTCTCCCAGCAGCAGAATTTGGCGACACAAAAAAAGAATAACACGGTAAATGCTTTTGCAACAGCGGAAGGGGGAAAAATCTGGACTAAAAGATATGTCGAGTTTCTGTCTTATGAAAACCACGTACAGGTAACCACAAGACCGCATGCAATATTCCATCCCGGTCAGAAATTAACCGCAAGATTATCAAGCACGTTATAAACTTATGTTCTTTTAATGAATCTCGCTGCTTTCATGCTGCTGTGCGTATCTTCGTGAGTGAGTCTGTTAACAACTAATGGTTTCAGGAGTGACGCGCTGAACGTCCACCTCCACCTAAAGCCAGCAAGTCCAACTCTTTCTCCACCCACTCCTCATCACCATCATCATAAGCCTGCACTAGTCACAGCAAGATAAAGGCCTCTTCCATTGGGGCACGTACGCCAGACACCACGACACTTGCTGGGATTGATGACAGCGTGAAAGAAGAAAACCTAACCCTACTTCTGCTTCAAGTCAGACACCTGCACCTGCCGCCAGCTTGTCACGCTCACCTGCATCCTCGCCTCCATCACCCACAAGAACGCATCGCCACTCACTCCTATCTCCATCTTGAGCTGCTTCTTTCACCCATTCCTCATTCCTGTCATTCACTGCTCTCTACCCGCAACATCACTTAACACTCACCTCCCTCTACGCTCCACACTCTACACTACCTCCACCACCATCTCAGTCTTACACCAGTCATCACCACCTTTGCCCTTTGCCACTTGCTTTCACTTTCATCCGCCGCCTCCGTCTCCACCAGCTGGCAGTACCTCCGGCTGTAGTATAAACTCGCAAACTCTTCCCTAAGCCATTTCTCATCCGCAAAGCAACTCCTCCTAAGCTTGGCCTGCCCACCCTCGAGTCTCACCTCAGGCTGCATGAGGCACGAGCCACCATCGCCTTCATTTATGTGCCGCCGAGGTAACCCACAACTTAACGTGCTCAGCTTAAACATCGTCCCAGTCCATTAAATATTTGAAGACAGAGAGGAACGACTGTGGCAAGGCTCGTAAAGCACACTTTGAGGACACAGCTCCCGGCGGCGGCGATGGCGGCAGCTGGGTTCACAAGGAGGTAGCCAGCTGCGTTTGTGGTGGGCTGGCACGGGACGAAGATAGTGTGTGTGTGTGTGTGTGTGTGTGTTTACGGGTGGCAAGGGGGAGAGGGTGGCCAGTCAAGGGGCCACTGTGGTGTATGCGCCCATCAGTTAACGGTGGAGTTATGGCCATGTTTACTCCGAACGAATATGACTGAATGATGAACTTTACGGATAAGCTGCACCGCCACGCACGCTGTACTCGCTCAAAGTCAGCCACACAGCCAGCCAGCCAGCCAGCAAGTCAGTCAGTCAGTCAGTCAGCCAGCCAGCCAGCCATCCTACCATCCTTCCTACTCCTCCCTTTATCCTAGTAAATTGTACCTCTGAGCACGGCTGGGAAGAAAAGGGCAGGAAGAGAGGAAGAGGGAGAGCCGTTGCCTTTTAGCAGCTGGGGACCGGAAGACACTCTTGGCTGGGCGAAGGTGCCGCTTTGAGGGAGCAGCGCGCCAGCCCACACCTCGCCGCGACCTTCCCACGCCTCACGGCATCAGGAATATCCATAGATTTATGAAAATGGAAAAAATATGACTGTTTTGAAGACCTATTATCCATAGCGATAGGATGAAGCGGGTAAAGCCTTTGACCATGAACACTGAAAACACGCCTAAAGTGTTTTATCACTAATTTTGGCATCAGGCATTCTTCTCTTTCTGAAAGCTGTGGTGCACTGAATCTATTGTACGCATAACAATAATTCTTTAACAGCAAAATAGCTACACGAATTGGTGGTGACGGTGGCAGTGACCCTGATGAAGTTCAAGCTGTGACAATGATGGCACAGTACTGTCAGATACTTGTAAGAGAAGAAAGCTTGATATATACATATGCACACCTTCTCCCTTCCGTTCCACACTTGTTGTTTGTTGCACACAGACTTATCCAATTTCAGCGACATGCAGGAAGAGGCGGGGTCCGCTCCCCACCCTCTGCCTTACCCTTCCTCAAGCCAGGTGCCTTCCACTCTCTCGGGATGAACAGAGAGAAGTTCTGCTGTTGCACACACGATCCTTGTGTGCAGGGAGTCTTTCCTCCCAGGTATATACATCACATTTTCCTCCAAGGGCAGCCTCAAAGCCCTCAACTGCAAGACTTTTCTTTCCGCGTAGTCCAGGCATTGAAAATTTCACGCCTACAATTATTAAAGAACACAGGTGACACCAAGTACGAGTGAGACGGATTCTTTTGTGGCTCAGGCCTTGCTTGCTCTTTAAGTTCATGTGCAGCACATTTACACTGTTATCTGAAATGAGTGACTTAAAGATTACGCTTGATGAGTTACAGGCTTTTAGAGAAAGTCGCAAGTGTTAAGACAAGAGAAGGCAGATAAAAGTTTAAATTGTAACAGAGACAGAGTATACAAAACAAACATTTAGGTAACATTTAATTGCCAAAACACCAATTGAATAGAGCTGAACTGAGTGCCAGACAAGCCAGCATTCCTCAGTCAGAGTGGAGGAGCTACACCACTTGTACATTTATCCCCAGGTGCCCAGCTACATGAGGGCTGTCTTCGCTCGGAGGGGCGGTCTGGCGATTCTGGTGTGTGAGCCAGAGACCGAAGCTATTACAAAAAAATAAACGAATGGCTTCCGACCTTCTAAAAGTACTTCTGTAGGACGAGAAGTACTCAGTTACGCTACTCTCCCCTCATGCTGGAGCGGTTGTTTCTCCATCTTTTAACTCTTCCCCTTAGGAAAGCAACTGAAAATAGCAGCATCCGAGTTTACAGATTTGGCTCAACGAGGCGGACGCAAAACTCACAAATCTCTAAAGTCGAGATACACCAACAGTGCACTTTGCTCCGAGACTGGCGGAAGAGCCTGGGGTTTTTGTTCACAGTTTTATCGTTTCATTTTTTCCACTTCTTATTTCCTGAAGTACATTCTTAACCTGTTTGCTCCTTCTCTTATGTTCTCCTGGTCTCCTTACGGCAGCGGTTAATAGCAATCAAAAGCTCACTGACCGCTATATGTTCACCACACGAGCACAGGAGATTGCTTCTAGATGGACGTAATGCGCTCAGGATTTTTCCCAGCGTATGCCTGACCCTCTCTCCCTCGCCAGTGACTCGCCCACAGAAAAAGAAACAAGCAAAACGAAAATAAAAAATTCATGCCAACGAGAAATAACACTCCATACCACTTAGCAGTTTATCCTAAAATATTTCACCTTTCTTGAAATGTAACGGCTTGCTCTCTCTCTCTCTCTCTCTCTCTCTCTCTCTCTCTCTCTCTCTCTCTCTCTCTCTCTCTCTGACCAGCTTGCCTTGCCACTAGCTTATCGAGTTATCTCGAGTTATCGAGTTAACTCGCGAACAAAACCAGCGGACAGATACAGATATGACATCGCAGGCAATTCACGGCCACTACCTTTAGAGACACACAAGAATAAAACAATAAAACAAATATTCAAAAACTCAAACACCTGCCGATGTAACGTACACAACCAGCTGTCAGGCAACTGTTTATCATGGTGACTTGTATTGGTAGATGGAGTGTGTGTGTGTGTGTGTGTCGCTCTAGAGATGAGTACGCGCGTTTCAGGCGAGGAATTGCAGTAGTGGAGTGGCGTAGGAAATGAAACAAATGGTGGTGGTGGTGGTGATGGCAGCAGTTTCTGGCTAAACAATAGGAGAGATTTTTGGTGTAGGTCGTGTATGGTCGACAAGTGTTCAGGATGAGGGGAGGATCATCTATAAAGGTTGTGTACGGTGAACAATTTTGACCACCCTTTTCTTTTTTGTATGTATTCCTGACGCTGTCTTTGTCAGTGTGATGATGCACGCTGCTGTTAGTGGGCAAGAGTCAGTTTGGGAGGAGTGAAAGGAATTGTAAGCCGTGAATAATTCTGCAGGGGAAAGAGAGAGAGAGAGAGAGAGAGAGAGAGAGAGAGTGTGTGTGTGTGTGTGTGTGTGTGTTCGCGTCATTACTTGGGTCCAGGGTCTAATACCTAATCTCTTCATTCAGCAGGGTGTACTAGATACATAATACATACCTTCCAGTCCGCGGAGTGTAGTCGTGGGCAGCCATTCATCACGACATATTGACACCCTGCACCTCTACGTTCTTTGCAGCCACACCAGACAGAGGCACCACCCGTAAGAGGCGCTCCTCAGAGCTCTTCGCGGAAACAAACGTACAGGATAAACTATTGAAAACCGATATGAAGTGTTAGTACTACCGCGCCGCAAACCCTTCCAGCAGTCTCTTGGCATGAGAATAACCACAACCACGATACCTGTCTGGTGTGTGGCCGCCGCGCTGCAGCCTTCATTGCTCCCTGGCTGGCGGGGAAAGAGCTTTTCTTGATTATGGTGTCGAGGTAAGGGATTACGGGGATCCACGAGGCTCCCTTGTGTGCCGCTCCACCAGATGCCTGCTTCAGCCTCGCCTGCGTTCCTTTCGCTTAAGGCTCGTGCTCGGAAAGACGCCAAGGAGGGAGTCTTCCTGTGTCTCTCACCAAGGTTCAATTTTCCGATACGTTGCATTTGTTTGTTCATCGCAATGTTCCCTCAAAGGATGATTAATCCATAACAAAGAACTAAGAGTTTTGTGTGGCGACTTTGCCTGAATGATTCACTTGGTGAGATGCGGTAGTGGTAGTGGTGGTGATGGTGGTGGCGGTGGTGTTAGTGGTGGTGATGGTGGTCTGAGCGGTGTGATGTGGTGCTAGCTGATGTAATGTACTAAAACCTTAAAACTACAATTCTACAAGTAAATAATGATTTGTTGCGGTGTAGTATTGTGTAGAGTTACTGTTAAGACTTCTTATTGTTCATGATAGTGGTGGTGAGGACCGAATATCGATATAAGTGTGGTGGTGCTGGTGCTCTTTGATGAGGGAATGGCGGTGGTGGCGTTGTGTGATGCAATGCTGTAGTAATGAATTCGTATGTGATAGTGGACGTGATGGTAGTGGTGGCTGTGGTGTGATCCTTTGTGTTTGCAATATAATGTT
>NC_087171.1:382500-397500 GCF_035594125.1 Scylla paramamosain | reverse complement strand
AAATCCGAGATAGTTCTTGATAAGAGCTAATAAAGTTAATATCTATGAAGGGGACAGAGAGGGCATCCTGCATTACTGGTGGAGTTTGTAAGCATTTTTGAGTCACAGGGAAAGTTAGCGAATAATGGCATCGCTGTCTGTTGAAAAAATCAGGGAATAGCAGGAAGACCAATCGGATTAGTGGAGGATAGAAATGCATTTACTATCGTGTTGAAATTCAGGAGCACAACGTTTGATGCAACTCATGAGAAGCACGAGTAAGTTTCTTATTGACCTGAACTTTGAGGAAAAACTTAACGGAATGCTTTTATAGGAAATGTGATGAAATTGTGGAGACTTCTATGGAAACGGAAAGTTCAAGGTGAACACGAATACTTATTCAAATGGGAGGTGAATGCTGGGAAATTCATTTAGAGTCCCATGGGGCGAAAGTTAATCATACACAAGTCTGAAGCATAATTATGTTTAGGGTTTATGTAAATGATCTGCCAAAAGGTCTGAGTAGATGAGCACATGAATAAATATTTAAGATAATAGTAAAATATGAAACAAATTGTTAAACTCAACTGTAAAGAACTTGAGAAAGGAGCGGGTAAGGAGTAAAGGTGAAAACTGTATTGGAAAAAGAAATCCAGTGCTAAGCAAATTTGTATTCTGGAGACGGACGAGTAAAAAAGATAACTGGGAGGGTAAGCAAAGTGGCAAGCGGAAAAATGAGAGTGCATGGAAAAAGTTATCTGGAAATTTTGTTCCTGAGGAAAAAAAAAAAATTTGTATAATCAATGGAGGGACTTGTATATTATTGATAAACATGAAATTTCTCTCAACATATATGAATGAAGTTTTAAGAAACCTTATAATAACTAAGACATGCTCTACCCTATAATATCAACTATGGTGCGGTCGTCAAGTCAAGAATAAATGGATAAACAGAAAATATTGCGAAGGTTAAAGAAATGACCATGACAAATGCAGGAAGCATGAGCAAGTTGCCTTAAATTGTGGGAATGGAGAAGATAAAGTTCCTGCAGTGAGGGAGACGAAGGGTGAGAAGTTTATCGGATTCAGTCGATGATTTCAAGGAATAACATGCGGACATAAAACAGCGGGCGGTGAAGGATGACGGCGGAGCAAAAAGATAAGAAAAAAAAAAATGAGAGACGCATTGATGTTTGGTAGGTAAAAGACGGTGAGGCCATAACACACACACACACACACACACACACACACACACACACACATACACACACACACACACATACAGTCTCAAAAGTCATAAGAAGGTCACAAGAAAGGCTGCGACGACGCACACCGCGCGCGGTAGAGAAGAACCACCGGCTCTTTTTTGCTCGCTTTTAAAGTTATGCTCGTAGGTTAAAACATTTTTGCTCGATATTTATACTAGTCTTATTATCTGCTCGTATACATCGTTACTTGTAATCCAAGGTACTATTGTACTGTAAATATACCTTTAATTATCAGCAAATGTTGATCCTGATGGAGCAGACGACAAAATAATAATATCAGAGTAATGCTGTTTATACGTGCATTGTGTACTTACTTTTAGTGGCCCCGCCGCGGCACCTGGAACCCCAGCAGCACAGCAGAGTCGTCAGCAACAGTCAGCACTACGTAAATCAATTATCATCCAGACTGGATGGGAGGTGTACCTTCACGACAGTTCAAAAAGACAATGAAGGCCCGGCTTTGCGCCTTGCTGGGCCGACCATGTTCACAGTGAGTGGGGAATAACAAAAGACAACTTTGATGCGCGCCGTCGACTACGCTCAACTTAACAACAGCTACATTAATTCCAAATCCCATTTAAGACTGGATGTCAGCAAACGTTACATCATGTTTTCACAACAATTCCAAACACAACAGTGGGGCGGGCGGTTCGTGCACCCCGACAGCCCCAACATGTACACAGGGAGTGAGGAATGAAAGAAAGCACACGCAATAAATGCTACATAATTTCTAATAACTATTCATATTCTGACTGTCATATAATAGTGAACAATGCTACTGAATATCATATCTTGCTAATGGTATTGATTGACTGAGAGAGAGAGAGAGAGAGAGAGAGAGAGAGAGAGAGAGAGAGAGAGAGAGAGAGAGAGAGAGAGAGAATGGTGGATACAAGTCGAGGTGACGTGATATTCGCTGGCCTCAGGTTCACGACTCACCAAAGGCAGCCCATCATCGTTCACACATCGAGTGCTGAAAAAACCGTCTCCATGTTACCCCCGTTACTGCTGCCATTAACACAGCACTTGAGAAATATAACAGAGACCTTAAAAGCACGAGAAATAGCAGGAAATAGTGGCTGTTCTCTATGTTCGATGGAGAACTTTAAAATCACAAGCTGGACTGGACGTAAAAACAGACTAAAACCGTAAATATATATATATATATATATATATATATATATATATATATATATATATATATATATATATATATATATATATATATATATATATATATATATATATATATATATATATATATATATATATATATATATATATATATATATATATATATATATATATATATATATATATATATATATATATATATATATATATATATATATATATATATATATATATATATATATATATATATATATATATATATATATATATATATATATATATATATATATAAAGATAACTTCACGAGCCACGACAAGAACAGTAAGGAGCTGGATGTTTTTTTATTTGAATGGGAGTTAGATTCAAGAGTGAGTGTTCAGCAAACGTTTACATTAACGTGGGATAAAAATGTGGTGGTTTTAAGCTTTTTTTTATGGCACTTGGTATTTGTCGCTTATAAAAAATAACTCGATTCAGCAATATTGTGTGTACCACTGACATGAAAGAAAGGTGAATGTTTTCTTATCACGCTCGAGGAAGATACTGCAACAAACTGACAGGCTGTAAAGATAAAAGATGAGGAGCTGAGGACAAATAACGCATCCAGAGTCACAGAAAGATAAGGACTATCATCTCAGTGAATACCAAGAGACAAACTGGAAGAGACAAAGGATGAATAAAGAGATAAAGTTTTATGTCATTTGTCGTAATCACAGGAAAGACGAATATACACACACACACACACACAGGCTTTGGACAGGATTAGGGAGAAGGGAGGGATCCCCGTGGTATGTGGTGTCTTGCCGAGGAGGGGAGTTGGTGCTGAGTGGCTGTCCAGGGCTATTACAGTGAATCGCAGGCTCGCGAATCATTGTAGGAGTAATGGATGGACGTTCATCGACAACTGGGACCTTTTCTATGGCAGGGACACCTTGTACGCCAGGGATGGAGTACATTTGTCACGCCAGGGTGTTCGTGTTTTGGCCGAAACACTCGAGCGGGAGGTAACTGCACTCCAGTACTTTTTTCGTTAGTCGGGAGGGAAGAAGGGGTAGTGAGGAGAAGGCAAGGGGCAAATTAGTTAAATCTAGAAAGGAAGCTAGCTTAGGGATGGTGAGAAATAGCTTAAGTGTTTACTACACAAATTGTAGAAGTATTCTGAATAAAATAGACTTGCTTAGAGGAATAGCGAGTGTAGAGAAATTTGATATCATTGCTTTAACTGAAACTTGGTTAGATATGTCAGGAAAAGTATTTAATCCAGAGGTTAAGATAGATGGGTATACAATGTTCTATAAAGATAGAGAAAACAGGAGAGGAGGAGGTGTCGCGTTATACGTTAGGGACACATTACAGTGCTGTATGAACAATAGAATTAAAACAGATAACAAAGCAGAGTCGATATGGGTAGATATTAAGGAAGGATCGCAGTCAGTAGTACTAGGGGTAGTTTACAGACCACCGACCAGTACAGAGGAAATTAACACCTCACTGTGGCAGGAATTAAATAGAGCAGGCAGGTACAGTCAGGTATGTGTGGTAGGAGATTTTAATTTTAGGAATATCGACTGGAGTCTGATTGTGGGTAACAAGGAAGCAGAGGAATTCCTTAAGGTAATTCAGGATAATTTTTTAAAACAGGTAGTCGTAGAACCCACAAGGGGGAATAATATTCTAGATTTAATTCTTACTAACAGGGAGGAAGCAGTCACGCAGGTAGAGGTTGGAGGACAGCTAGGTAACAGTGACCATAGGGAAATTAGGTACAATCTAGAATGGGAAGAAACTGTTAGAAATAAAAACACTAGTAAAATACCTGACTTTAGGAGAGCAGATTTTGAAGAATTAAAAAGGTACCTCCAAGGAGTGGACTGGCAAAGGATGCAGGGTGAGGTCAGGTCAGGGACGGAGTTCAGAGAGATAAGGCAGGATGAGGGAGGTGAGGTGAGGCTCCAGAAGGGAGGAGGAAAGAGGAAGGGGGGAGATAGGTGTGAGTATGTTGGAATGTCAGGTCATGCTGAAATGAGAGAGGTAAGGTCGAGGCGAGTTGATGAGGGAGGGGAGAGGATGGTAGGGAACGAGATGAGGGGTTTAGGTGAAGTAAATGTAGATGAATTGTATAAATATTTCGTAGATAAAGTTCATACAGGTCAATTAGCAAATATCCCGTATAAAACAATAAGATCACAAAAAAATGACCCTAAATGGATGACTGCTAGGTTAAAGCATTATATAGGGCGTAAGAGAAGTATATATAAGAGATTAAGGGCAGGTGAGGAAGTTTTAAGGACACAGTATAATGAATTAGTTAGAACAGTCAGGAAGTTAACGAGGAAAGCTAAGGACAATTATGAATTAAAGGTAGCCAGCCAGGCGAAGACGGACCCCAAGGGATTTTATCAGGTATACAGGACGAAAAATAAGGATACTGTAGGTCCATTAAAGGCAGCAGATGGGGAGCTGGTTAGTTCTGGGGAGGAGATTAGTAAACTTCTGAATGATTATTTTTTAACTGTCTTCACTCAGGAAAACATGCAGGATATGCCAGATAGTGAACAGGTGTTTAGAGCAGATGAGTATGAGAAGCTGACGGATATTTCCATAACTAGGGAGATAGTGGAGCAGGAGATAGATAGGCTAAAAAAGTTCAAGTCACCAGGACCTGATGAAATATATCCCAGAGTACTGAAGGAATGTAAAAAGATTATTAGTGAGCCGTTAGTTTCTGTCTTTAGGAAATCACTGGAGTCGGGTGAGGTACCAGTAATGTGGAGGCAGGCTAATGTAGTACCCATCTTTAAGAAAGGGGATAAAACTTTAGCGTCTAATTATAGACCTGTCAGCTTAACTTCAGTTGTAGGTAAAATGTTAGAGTCAATAATAGCCGGGAACATTAGGGAACATTTAGACAAACATAACTTGATAAATCAGTCACAGCATGGCTTCACGAAGGGGAAGTCTTGCCTGACAAACTTGTTAAGTTTTTACAGTAAGGTGTACGAGGCAGTAGATAAAGGTGATAGTTATGATATCTTATATCTGGACTTTAGTAAAGCATTCGACAAGGTGCCCCATCAAAGGCTCCTGAGAAAGGTTAGGGCGCACGGGATAGATGGGAAGGTGTTAGGTTGGATAGGGTCATGGCTTGGTAACAGGCGACAGAGAGTGCTAATAAACGGCTCGAAATCCGAGTGGGGTCATGTCATTAGTGGGGTGCCACAGGGATCAGTATTAGGGCCATTATTATTTCTAATATATATCAATGACTTGGATAGTGGAATTAGTAGCGATGTTAGTAAATTTGCGGATGACACAAAGATAGGTAGATTAATTAGGTCAGAAGCGGATGCCATCGCCTTGCAGACAGACTTAGATAGAATGAATGAATGGACGGATAGATGGCAAATGCAATTTAATATCAATAAATGCAAAGTGCTTAGCGTAGGTAGAGGAAACCCACACAATAGGTACACATTAAACACCCAAACTCTGGTAGGTACAGGGTACGAGAAAGATTTAGGAGTTATAGTTAGCTCTGAACTCCGTCTAGGGAAACAATGCATAGAAGCCAGAAACAAGGCAAATAGGGTACTATGATTCATTTTTAGGAGTGTTAAAAGTAGAAGGCCGGAAGTAATATTAAAGTTATACTTGGCGCTGGTCAGACCTCATCTAGACTACGCTGTGCAGTTCTGGTCCCCACATTACAGGAAAGATATAGGTCTATTAGAATCAGTACAGAGGAGAATGACTAAAAGGATACAGGGGATGAGGAGTATTCCTTACGAAGCGAGGTTGAAGCGGTTAAATTTACATTCTCTAGAGAGACGTAGGTTAAGAGGGGACCTGATAGAAGTCTTTAAGTGGTATAAGGGTTATAACAAGGGAGATGTAAGCAAAATTCTTAGGATCAGCAACCAAGGTAGAACAAGAAATAACGGGTTCAAGCTTGAAAAATTTAGGTTTAGGAAGGAGATAGGAAAAAATTGGTTCTCAAATAGAGTGGTAGATGAGTGGAACGGACTCAGTAATCATGTAGTTAGTGCCAGGACACTAGAGAGCTTTAAGAGAAGATTAGACAAGTTTATGGATGGAGATAACAGATGGAAATAGGTAGGAGTGTTTCATACAGGGACTGCCACGTGTAAGCCTGGTCGCTTCTTGCAGCTTCCCTTATTTCTTATGTTCTTATGTTCACACACACACACACACACACACACACACACACACACACACACACACACACACACACACACACACACACACACACACACACACACACACACACACACACACACACACACACTCACTCACTCACTCACTCACACACACACACACACACACACACACACACACACACACACACACACACACACACACACACACACACACACACACAGCTGTCACTCGCTAGACCTACAGCCGTGAGTGCAGCGACATGGAATTCTGCAGCATGAGAGGATGGTATTTTTTGAAGCGAAAAAACAGTCGGGCAATCCCATTACCCACGCCTACTGTCACCTCCTCCCCCCGCCACCCACCTCCCTTGCCACCCTCTAACCTCCCACGCACCCCTGACTGGAATTCGAAGTAAAAAATATATATGAAAAAAAAAATGAAAACAGTTCTCCTTTTATCGGTTTCTTTTTTTTTTCTCTTTTCCTGTTTAAAGTAAGGGATCCGAAGCTATGCATGAAATAAAATAGAATAGTTTTTTTCGTTGCATACAGAGAGCCATGAAATTTCAGACTAATGCATATTTGATTACCTTCTTATTTTATAGAATTATCGCCATTTACTTCATGAGCATGATCCTTCTTATTTCTTCCCGGCAATATTACTTTCATCTTGCTTGGCCAGCGATAACACTTACGAGTATAGGGAAGGTCTGAACTTTGCCTTGTAGCTGAGATCCGCGGACATGGTGTGTAAAATGTAATGCACACGAACACTTGTCTTGAAACATCAAAGTGACGGTGACACGTGGATTTCACTTTTTCTGGTAATAGTCAATCTTCGAATAAATGATGAACAGCTGGGTCAGAGCAGCACCAGGACGAAGAGCAATGTTGGCAGCTAGAATATCAAGACTTTTCGAGGTTAGACCACAAATTTCGTTCGGGTGATGTAGAACAGTTTCTCCAGTGCGCACCTTCCCTGGAGTTCCTCATCTGTGTGTTGTTACTGAATCACAAAATAGTTTCCCATCTCCATTCGCTTATTTGCCAGATGTCACCTCCAGGCATGAGAAACAGTGTCGCCATTGCTTGCCACTGCTGCTGCTGAGACCGTTCTGTGTGCACGATGTGTAAAGAACACGACCCTCGGCAGGAGAGGCCAAGGTCAGCTGAACACAGTATTCCTTAGACCCAGGGTGTAACAACGCCTCACCTCACACAATTATCCACGGACTGTTATTCTTACTGCCTCGTTTCACCGTCTGCTCATTCTATTCTAACCACCAGGAGTCGGCAGCAGGCAAGGGCGGGCGGGGGTGTGTAAAAGGTGCAGTGAGTGTAGACCTAAGACAGAGCAGTTTAGACCACGTACAATGTGACCAGTGTTCTGTGGAAATTTCTTCGTTTATTTAAATTATGAGCTCAAGTTAAACGACAGAACGGAAGTGACGGATTTCATTTCTCCTTTCATCCTCACGTGAAGGAAGATTTCCTCTAAATTATGAGAGAGAGAGAGAGAGAGAGAGAGAGAGAGAGAGAGAGAGAGAGAGAGAGAGAGAGAGAGAGAGAGAGAGAGAGAGAGAGAGAGATTTTCACCAATGATATGCCCTTATGTTGTCAACTTATCTACGTCAAGAAAGCGGGAGATTACGGGTTCAGTAAGCAAGTCAGTGAATCAGATTAGCGCTCAACAAATAACAAAGCCATAGGAGCATTAGCTGTGTGTCCTGCCATTATGTAGAAAGATAAAACTGATCAAAGTAGTAATCACAGTTCATTATAATCTACCAAGTGTGACATCTCAACAAAGGTCACAGCTAGACAAGACCACCGCTCTCTCTCTCTCTCTCTCTCTCTCTCTCTCTCTCTCTCTGACACGCTACAAACATTTCTCAAAACTAAATTAAAATTATTCGTAGTTCAAACATGAATTTCTATATATCATCAGGGAGAGAATTTATCATAATAATAATAATAATAATAATAATAATAATAATAATAATAATAATAATAATAATAATAATGATAATAAAAATAAAAATAATAATAATAATAATAATAATAATAATAATAATAATAATAATAATAATAAAAAATAATAATAATAATAACAATAATAATACTAGCAACTACTCACTGTGGCATTACTCACCGGGAGGAGGAGGAGCACAAGCGTCTTTTAAGAAGGATGAAAGCCTTCACTTCTTCCCCCTTACTGATGTGTCTGTTACCCGCTGTGCAAACACCAGTGGAGGCTGCTTACCTGGAAACGAAAGAAAACACTTCAACACATTGAAGAAGAAGAAAAAGAAGAAGAAGGAGAAGAAGAAGAAGAAGAAGAAGAAGAAGAAGAAGAAGAAGAAGAAGAAAGAAAAAGCTTTAAACATATTTCACTTTTAAACAGAAGAACAAGAAAGAAAAAGCTTTAAAAATATTTTACTTCTAAACAAAGATTAAAAAAAAAAAAAGTCACACACTTTATTGAATGATACAAACCTTGTACACCAATATTCTTCCTCTACTTCTCATTCATGATTTAAAATTCTGTAGTTTAGAGAGAAAGTTTTTTTTTTTTTTTTTTCAGATCCGGACCTTAAAATAATTGGCAAAATAAATGTTCAGTCTTTTCTTTGATATCCTTACGTGAACTTTCAATGTAATAATACCATAACTGGATCTCCTGTCAAACCCCACGACATCTTCCCTTCACGTTCATTTGCATGAGTGAGTCAGTTCTGGATTAGGTTTCAAGAGAGATTTAGGAGACGCGGTCCAACCCAACACGGGCCCGACAGCACATCGACCCCCTCTGCCCAACGAGAACCAGAGTGATGCAGTTGGTAATGAGAAGTCCATCCATTACGTATACACTCGTGCTTATTACGAACTACGTTTACATTGCATAATATAGTTATTCTCTTCCAGATTACCAATTAGAGACCCAATGATTTGTTGTTTTCGGGAGGCGGAGGAGGAGGAGGAAGAAAAGAGAAAGGAGATAAAAGGAAAAAGAGAGAAGAGGAAAAATGATAAGGAGAAGGAGGAGGAGAAAGTGGAAGATAAGAAAAAGGATAAAGCAAATTATGAAGAAGAGGAGAAAAAGCAACAGCAGGAGGAGGAGAAGGAAAAGGAAGAAGAGAAGGAGGAGGAAGGGCCACCCTAAGTGTCAGGGCCACACCCTAACAATCCGGGGCTCTGGCGAGGGATCCGTCCCGTCACTCAGGGCTGAAGGATGAAGGAAAGTCGGTGGCCCCTCTGCCCTCACTCAACACACCCTCTATCCTCCGCCATGACGAGGAAACTAGCGCAAAACCGATCTTCACTTTTCCATCATTTTCCTTCAATTCCTTCTATCTCTCGTCATTTTTACTCATTTCTGACTTTTCTTAACTACCTCTTTTTTTTTTTTTTTTTTTTTTTTAATGATTAGCTCAGTGATCCTTTCGCCTGTTCGTAACTACAGGATACACTAGAAACTGAACAGACAATCATTGCGTCACTACTTCGGTCCGCATGGTGTTGCCTCCCCTGCCTCTACCCTGTCCCTACCCTGTCCCTGTCTCTGTCCCTGTCACCCCAAGCTAAACACACTGACATTTGCAGCAAGCCACCCACGCAACGCCACCAGCACATCCCATCATGACACGTCTTTGCTCTTGCGGGTTCTAAGCCTTTCCAGTTTCATCGGTTTTCAAGATTTTTTTTTTTTTTAAGCCGATTGGAAATATCTGAAATGCGTGATTCTCATTCGTTCACATTCATCTTTAAGGACGCTTTGCAACTTTTCCCTGCCTCCTTTAAAGCAGAATTCACGACTTAATACATCCCTCTGGTGAATGGCTTACACTCCTAAAATTCCATTACTTAGATTCTTTTTCCTTCCGTCTGTACAGGTAACTTTCGCTATTCCACACTGTTTTTTTTTTTTGCCAGGAAGGGAATAAATAACAAAACTAAACAAGCAAACTAAGCAAAAATATTAACTGAACGTAACTGAATTTACAGAACACCTTTTACTTTTTTTCTTTCTTTTATTTTCCAAGAGAGAGAGAGAGAGAGAGAGAGAGAGAGAGAGAGAGAGAGAGAGAGAGAGAGAGAGAGAGAGAGAGAGAGAGAGAGAGAGAGAGAGAGAGAGAGAGAGAGAGAGAGAGAGAGAGAGAGAGGTGGAGCAAATTAAGCAACGAATGTACAGTTGGCATCCCACCAGGTGTCTGATTTAAGGAGATAATGAATAAGATAAAATTTTAAGCAATTTCACAGCGCCACACTTTCCTGTCTACTTCCTCAGGGCAACGGTAATAAAAATCATACACTCAAGATGCTGCGATATTAAAAGCAAGAACGCAAGTCTGAGGCTGAGGATAAAACACCAAAAAGCACCCAATTCTTTACAGATGCCTGGGAAGCTCACGTCTCTCTCTCTGTAAAGTAGATGAATATTTGAAGTGGGAATGTTGCAGTAGGTGAATATTTGACCAGGGAATGTTGTTTGAGTGCATGTAGAAAGAAAGACATCACACGCTTTGGCCAGTCTTCAGATGTAATACACTCCATCATTGTTACTGAAATGGATAAAGTTTCACTGTATTAAAAAGGAAACATGATAAACTATTGTCGCTAATGGAGGAAACCCATCATGCAAAATCAACATTGTTCGAAAGGAAATGAAAATACAAATTCCGAGGTGAACAATTTAAGTTTATTAGGATTTTTTTTTTGAGGGGGGGCGTTTTTCTCTGCGTCAGTATGAGCTTTCATCACACGTAAACAAATACCAATAACAGTGTCCAATGTGAACAGGGATGAACACACTGAAAAAGGAGATATTTGATCGGAAAAGAATAAACAAAGTCTCAGGTCACCACAACACATTTATCGCCTAACACAAAAGCCCCGGAAGCCATAAGAGCAATATCATCTCGGGACAAGGTCAAAATCCCTGTTGAGGCGACCACAATATTGCACACCACTCGGGTCACCACACCAAACTCCTGCTGCTGCTGGCACGCGAGGATGCTCGAGGTAAAAACAAATGTGGCAAACTTTGCAGCACCTATACCACAATGGGAGACAAAATGTTGATGGGAATAGTCTGGGAGGGATGAGGGTGGCACGTTTCCTGGCCCGCCTTGGTGCTCGGGGTAAGTGTGGAGGAAACTACGTAGATTATAGAATGTGATACGAGAATGTATGTTTAAAGTTACAAAGATCCTGCCGTTTTGATGATGATACAGTCAGGATACGTTACGCTAAATAATAAGTGTACGAAACTAAAGGTACGCGTTTTAAATTTGCTACAGCAATATAATTATGTGAGAATGCCACATTTATCATGGCTTTACGTAAAACATCTTCGATATCCTGGGGAATCCATTATTGAGTATGAAAGAGGAAACAAACACGAGGAAATACCTTGAACTATTGTTTAAAAGATATATAACCCCACACCAATCGGCTCACAGGCTAAGAGGAAATGTTTGCAGTCCGAGGTCTCGGCGGTAAAAGTGGTGCTACACGAGCCACACAGGCAAGCGGCGCCAGTGTTGCCAGACCCTCTACACAGCCACGCGCCAAACAAAACTATTGGTATCAACGGTCTGAAATTTCTCGTAATAAATGGGAAAGATTTCATAAACAATGTAAGATTTTGCCATTTATAAGTCACAAATTCAACACTAACCTGCACCAACAGATGTGGAGGAGATAGTTATTATGGGTTCCTGATTAAAGAAACCAACTTCGATTTACTGCCATCGTCAGGCACTCTGGCGACGCTCCTTCCTTCGACCTACACATGAAAACTTCAAAGCTGAGGTATTGAGAAAGCTTTCGATGCTCAGATTTCAACTTTTCCTTTCACGAGACAGAGATGTTCGTAACGCACACCCAGTGACTGGTAAAATATGCAACAAACAACTAGTTACTTGGGAGCGCCGAGGCAAGAGTGGAGAGCATGAGACAGCTGTCAGATCAAACTAATGGTCTGTCGTTGAGGTTTAAACTTCAAAGCACAATGCCAACAATCACGTCTTGAACATCAATACTGTCATCAGCAGCGCACCAACACTCGGAAAAGCAGTAGTGCAAAATTTCAAGATTTCAAGGAACGGCACTTATGAAAAAAATCTCAGTTCAAAACATTAAATTACATTCTTTTAACAATCACTATTTTTATATTTATTTACCTATACATATGTTTGTTTTTTTTCAGCTGAGATACATTCTTGTGTCCTGCCATTCAAACACTTTCCATTCCGCGAGGGAGAATCGGCTGACTATCCAAAAGACAATAGAAACAAGATATCAATTTCATACGTTACCATGAGAGCAGCAGACCAGAGCGGCACAAGGGAACACCTGCGTAACATTAAGAGCACCGGTGCCACACATCGCCTGCGTCTCCTCCCTCATATCTTGGCACCACCGTCACCGCCGCCTGCTGCTCCACCGCCCGAAAACCTCCTCCCACTTGAATTTCTCTCGGATCGTCAGATTGCCTCCCTGTGCCCTCCTCCTCCTCCTCCTCCTCTATTCTTTCCTCCACAGCCGGCCTAGACTAGTTCCCCTCAAACACAGGCTTATGTATCGTGCATCGTTACAATTCTGCCCTTATTCATATTTCAATCGTGTGTGTGTGTGTGTGTGTGTGTGTGTGTGTGTGTGTGTGTGTGTGTGTGTGTGTGTGTGTGTGTGTGTGTGTGTGTGTGTGTAAAACCCAGTTCTTGAATTATGAGCAGCCATTTATAAAACGCGAAAATCCTGATAAATAAATACCGAAGGCCACTCGCAGCAATGTCTTATAATATTATTATACAAAGCGTAAAACATACAGTAAAGTCACAATGCAACGACTTCACAATCATTTACGGCCTCATTCAAACAACCTGCGTTAGAATTTTGCACTCTTACCTACATATATCAGTAGTAGTAGTAGTAGAAGTAGTAGTAGTAGTAGTAGTAGTAGTAGTAGTAGTAGTAGTAGAAAACAAAAGACGATAAAGAAAATAAGAACATCAACTGACTGATCCCAATTACGAGAACTACAGTAACTTTCATCTACATATCAGGAAGCATGAGGGCAACACGGAGGGTGGCACGAAGCTTCTACTGCGTCATCTATAATGAGAAATCTTACTCTGGAAGTCGAAATAAGAGCATCAATCAAACAGTTAGTTGCCGTTATACATGTTGAAATTGTCACTCAAAAATATCCAGCAAGTTTGTTAGGTGTGTCTATGTACTTGTGAATCCGTGCAGTGAATCCTTGAATAGTCTGTTTTCATCTAAGAGTCTAATTTTTTACCATGCAATAGTTTTAATAATTATGCGCGCGACAGACGCCAGACTGATTAGTTGATAACTGCCTCGCTTCAAACTCCAATTTCCATTCTGAGGATGTCAGTTGCTGGAGAGGTATTGAATAACAGTGAAAGAGGCTTATGATTCCCATTTTTCACTTTCAGAGTTTTGTATTAATTTTCTCAAAGTTCCAGATTACTTTTTCTTCTTAGATCCAGACGTTTTCCTCTCGTGATTTCTTTACATGTCACTTTGTCTTCCTTTTATGTCCAAAACGGGAGGGAAAAGAATTATGATTGCTATATTTTGTGCCTTATCCAACATTGGCGTGCGTTCACATATCACATAACTCATCTTTACTTCCCTTTCGCCAAGTCATGAAGAGAGAGAAAAAAAGTATACCATTGTTGTATTTTGCACCTTATCCACCATACCCACTTTGATGTGTCACATAATGCGCATTCCGCTGACCCGTGTGACAGCCATGGCGGTAAGTCAGGGAAGGTGTACCGAACAACACACTGGCTCGTGAAATATGAACCGTACTTACTCCATGGACTCTGACCTCTACTGCTTCCTAACTCATGCGATGGAGACTTTCAACCCAAAGAATGACTAGTCTCTGTACTTCGCCCCAACCTTCCTCCTCTGCTGCCGATGTTGCCTCTGCAAGATTCATATATTTTTACTGGCAGCGTGAGTAAGCTTCGAAATATTATCATGTATGGATTCGTATCAAAATTGTTTTATAATCTTACAATACTGGATAATGGTTTTGTAATCCATTTCAACTGGATTTCATCACTATCAATGTATTTCTAAATATGAAACTCGTATTTCCTCTTCCTTTTCTTTTGAAGAAAAAACATATACCGCAATATTCCAAGGTGTGCTGAAACTACTAGCCACCTTCTTTATTAACCTGTGAGACGATAATATTTTCAGAAGGCAGATATTATTGCATTTAACAATATGAAATAAAGAATCCATTTCTGTTCAGACAACACCTGCTCTCAGGCATGAGGTTAACGTCACCGTAGCCACCTGTCTTCTATTCAGTCACCTGTAGCTTCCAAGGTGCTGCTGCTCCACGAGTGCTCATCTTCTAATTATCATATATCACCACCCCTCGGTGTATTTCA
>NC_087171.1:312500-380000 GCF_035594125.1 Scylla paramamosain | reverse complement strand
AGGGAAAGACAGTGAATAGATGCTGCCTGATATGGGTAAACACATTTTTTTTTTTCTGGAAGGTTCCTATTAATGTGATTCTTATGCAGAATTCTACGAGAGGATACACTTGCCGTCAGTGATATCATGTTAGAAATAGCATTTCCTGGAGTTTCTCAGTCAAAATGAGAGATGAGTGTGACTTGAATACGTAAGGAAATGTTATCGTCTCCAGATGTGGCGTGAAATACCAAACACTGACAATAACAGTAGTATTATCAAATGATTTCAAAAGCCCTAGTTAGAGGAACAGATACGTTTTGCCCTCCTCGCAGCTTTGAATCGTCGACTAAACAATATCAATCACGCACGAATGCCAACTGAACTGACAGACATGAACAACACTATTTCTTGGTAGAAGTAATCTCGCTTTAAGAAAAATGTAGAAACAAATAATTTGTGTGGCTACAGTGAAGGACAACGCTCGTGTCCTTGAGACTGATGGCGGGTCTCGCCGACCACCCACCATTGCTCAACAGCCAGCAGGCGACCAACGCCTCAAACCCTCAGTGTGGACAGTGTTCTGAACTTCTGGCTGCTCCGGGAAACCGACCTTGAATTCGGCACGTGTTGTCAATAATTGAAATTACTATGCGTGCACGAATGTCGGACCACGAACTGGGAATTCACATCGAGTATCAAAAATAATGCACAGTTTTCTCGAGAATGTATTTCCGAATAAAAAGAACTGTCCCATGGCCTTCGCACTAATGTTCCGTCACAGTCATGCATTGCACGTGAGACCCTTTATTTCCCCCACGCGGCCTGTAATCGTCTTCACGCGCGTCATTAGATAAAATTATGGGTTATCAAGCAGGCACGGCTCGCATCGCACGGCTGGACGTCAAGAAATGCGAAAGGTTATATGGATCAAATTCAGGTTCATTGCGACCATGCTTTACAACGGCTCAACGTCATTTGTTTGGTTTTGCATTTTCTTCCCTGCGTTCCTGACGTAACCTGGTGGGTTGCTCTGCCTCCCAAACCTTGTCGAAGCCGCGCCCAATTTCTCCCATCCTCACGTCTACACGATGAAAGGAAGCAGACAATGAAGAAAGAAAGTAAAGAAAAAAAGAAAGAAGGAATGAAGGAAGGAATGAGAACGCTTGAATGAAAATTAATGATAGTCGAGGAACCTTAAGTAAAGTAATGATTTCTTGATCGTTACAAAGAAATACCCGGCAGCACACACACACACACACACACACACACACAAAGGGCACAGAATGGACGTAAAATTCTAAGAAAGGAGCACAACGGGCGCGCTGAGTGATACCGCGCCCCAGCCGCCGCAGTCATAACCACCACTAAGAGGGAAAAAGGTGAAGGAGGGGGGAGATAAGTAGCCTCCCTCCTCCACCTCCTCCTACACTTCCTCCGTTTTCATTTTACCAATTCAATATTATTTTCTTCT
The DNA here is from genome assembly GCF_035594125.1 of Scylla paramamosain. Lineage (NCBI taxonomy): Eukaryota > Metazoa > Arthropoda > Malacostraca > Decapoda > Portunidae > Scylla > Scylla paramamosain. Next base: position 378,547 of record NC_087171.1, on the reverse strand, counting down.
CCAGGAACCACTTGGAATATGTTAAACACCAGATATTTTATCTGAGCATAAGTTACACATGTTAAAGCAGGAAATGCCAAGTACATGAGCAGGTTTTGTAACATTACCGTGTGCAGGAGCTGTACTGTTTAAAGAGATAAGAGGAACTGTGTGTGTGTGTGTGTGTGTGTGAAAGGCTGAGTGGGTGAGTGAGTAAGGTGAGTGTATATGTAAACTGTTTTATGCCAAAAATAATAAGGAACAGCAGTAAATACAAATGTGGTGCAAAATTAGTAATTACTTAATCTCATGTGGAATTTCCTAGAGAGAGAGAGAGAGAGAGAGAGAGAGAGAGAGAGAGAGAGAGAGAGAGAGAAAAGTGAGTAACAGTAGACAGAACAGAGGATGGAGGTGATCAAGCCACTCACACGCTTGTCTTGTTTTGGTGTGTATGAAGTAGTCATAACGTCACAGGAAAATTCTGGTGTACGCTTTTTCAGAAATATTGCTTTATTTTTACTATGACAAACGCGTTCTGCCAAAAGTGATGCACTGCGTCTAGGAACAACCGCCAGCACACACCGCCTGAGTATCAGACATGAAACCCGATGAAATTTATTACTTGAAAACGCTGAATTTATTGCACGCCTCGGTCAAAAGTTCAAGCGGAGTGAAGGTTATTCATTCATTAATACGCCGCCAAGACCCGAGGGGGAGTCTCGTCATGCACTCACCACTTAGTCCCGCGCCTTTCTTCTTCGCCATGCAAGGCTAAGGTGCTCCACGTACATCACAACTTTTGCCTTAATTAAGAATAGTTCGGTGGTGCGTGAAGGGATGAAAATGAAGAAAAATGAACTGAAGTAATCTGAGAGCTATTTCCGGGACCGAGGCACGGGCTGCTCCCCTCCCGTCAGCTCGCCAGGGTGGCAGGAGGTGCTCCACGCCCCCACACTGCTGCCACTCACCTCACACTTACACAGTGAACCCCTGGCACTCAACACTCCATCGCAAATATTTATTTTATTACCATACACATTTATCAACTATTTGTTGAAAGGGCAGCGAGTTCATTGTATGCTATAGTAACTACATAATATATATATATATATATATATATATATATATATATATATATATATATATATATATATATATATATATATATATATATATATATATATATATATAAGCAAGCCAGTCACTATATCCTATTTTATCTGACAACAATTCTAAATTCAACGTTTCATCCAAAGCGTGTGAGTGCTTATCGAAATTTGGAGGCAGGCGTCCACCTGGCGCGGCTGAACACGGCAGGATCTCTGGCGAGAGGCGGGTGGATTTATGCGGCCAAACGTAATGGCAGTGAGGCACGTCACTGACGGAGAACGGACGAGAACATGTTTCGATCTATTAACCAAAATTGTTTAATGAAGTCATAAACACGAGAACGTACCGTAGCTTTCACCCTTACGGTAATGACATGATTTATAAAAAAAAATAATAATAATAATTGTTGGGGATTCCAAATGTGTAATAAACCACAAATCGTAACAGGTGTTTATTGCTTGAAGTGTTTCGACCTGCAAACATGGGCAATCAATACACATCCACATATCATAGTACACCCAGTTCAATCCCTCACAATGGTACCAAGAAAATAACACTTCATGTAGAGATTCTGACATCCGTTACAATCATATCCCAAATATAAAAATAAAGCAACAATCAGTATACAAAATCCAACTAAACTTCACTTGTATATCACTCATAATACTCAATAAATTCCCATAATGTACTCACTTCAGTGGCCCACACTGACGCTCTTCGAATCCCCGTAGCACACCTGACATGTCACCCCAACTATCATCCAGTCCAGGGTGTCCTCACAACTCTGTCTGGCAACAATATATCCCTTGTACATTACCCTATCTTACTAATACATCCTAATTTTGTAACCTTCACCAAATTATACTAATCACAGCACATGACGGGTAAATAAACACAACTAACCTGTAGCACGGAGGACCAACCAACACACCAACCGACATGAGGTCCAGGGCGTCCCTACATTCTCCGTCTGGCAAACAATAATATCACTTGTATTACCTTAGCTACTAAACACATCCTTTGCTTGTAATCTTCACCACAGTATACTAATTCACAACACAAGGTATATAAATAAACACAACTAACCTGTAGCACAGAGGACTACCCAACACAACAACCCACAGTACATTGGTGGGCCGGCTTAGACAACCCGCCAGGCCGACCATGTTCACAGGTAGTGGGTGAAACAAAACACCACAAAGAAGCGTACCAAACTTCTCCTATTCCAATAGAACACAACTTACATTTTCTTTAACACAGATAACAAAAATATATTGTATAAATAAATAATAGATGGTTAACATATCATTTTAATGATACACTCCACCCCGACCAAAGTGAACATACAATATACACAGGTAGTACATAGAATGCTTTGGTACATGTAGATAAATCATATCTATAATGATCCTACACGCTCATCATCACTCTTGTTCTTCCTTAGGTAATAACACTATTAACCTATGCACTGACCTACTCATGACTTTGTCTGTTACCCCATCATATCCTTTACCTTCCTTGACTATCTTATACCTTAAGTCTACATCTCTTACAGCACCATCACGACCTGGATCTGCCTTTATTACTTGAGCTAATTTCCAGGTACCTCTAACTGCATTAGCATCTTGAACTAAAACCACATCACCCACTCTTACATTTCTCCTATTGGTGTGCCATTTTTGTCTTACTACCATCGTTGGAAAGAAATCTCTCTGCCATTTTCTCCAAAATGATTCAACAATTTTCTGAATAAACTCTAATCTTCTTTTATGGTCTCCATCTGAATCATATATTCCCTGTGGACATTTTACACTAGCTCGTCCAAGCAATAGATCATTAGGGCAGAGGTAATTACCAAGTTCTAAATTAAAGCAAGGTTTTACCCCTATGGGTCTTTCATTCATCATACTGGCTACATTAAATAAGGCTGTCTGAAGTTCACCAAAAGTTAATACTGAATCCCCAATTGCAATACAAAGATTTCTTTTCACTGATTTGATAAGGGATTCACTGGCACCATTGTACCACGGTGCATCACTAGGTCTATTATATTTCCAACTCCTTCATTTTTTCCAATTCTTTCAATATTCTTTCCAGCTGCTATCAGCTGGCTCCCTCTGTCAGAATACAGTATTCTGGGTGCACCCCTGACTGAGATGAATCTTTGATAAGTTGCCATGAAATCACTTGCACTATATCCTTCTGCCAAATCTACATAAACTGCCCTAGTAACTAAGCAGTTGAATATTACCCCATATACCTTACCATGAGTTCTCCTTTTAACAGTGTCCTTAATATTGAATGGTCCAAACAAATCGACAGCAGTATGATAGAATGGTGGAGTTGGCTTCATTCTTTCTTCTAACACCTGACCCATACACTGGTTCTCAGTTTGTTTTGAGAGTTTTCTACATGTGACACATTTATCTCTAATTGACTTTATTAATTTCCTGGCTCCCGGCACCCAAAACTTACTCTGTAACTTGGCCAAGGTGGTTTCAATACCTGCATGATCTCTACTATGTAAGCTGGACACATACAGTCTAGTAACTGGGTGGTTAGCTGGTATCAACATGAAGTGATCTTGATTCCAGTTTTCCTTTAACCATTTTGATATTCTTTGACCCACTAAAATTACTCCATTGTCTGTCATTATGGGGCCTAACCTTCTGTATCTGTCTTGCCAGTTAGTCATGTTACTTTGCATGGTTTTTACCCACAGTACTTCTGCTTCTTCCATTTCCTCAGACTTAGGCTCCTTCAGCACAGCTTTTAAGGATTTATGTTTGAATATAGACATTATCCTACATGTAACTCTCAACAAAGTTTCATATTTGCTAAATCCTTTCACATTAATCATGCTTAAATTTCTCAGGTGTCCTTTAGCAACTGTCATAGTAATGCCTATTCTATCCGGTAAGTGATCTGCACATTGCTGTTTAACTGGCCATTCTAAAATTGGCAATCTCAAAAATTCAGGCCCATGTTGCCAAGTTGAATCCTCCTTAATCTTATCTGAAGTGCATGGTCTAGAAGTTAAATCTGCCACATTCTGAACTGTGTCCACCCACCACCAATCCTTTAGATTTGTTTTCAGTTGTATTTCTGCTATGCGGACAGCCACAAAGGGCCGGAACCCATGCGATTCCTTTTGAATCTGATCTCTGACAATAGATGAATCTACAATATGGAATATGGATTCGAATTCCCAGTTGCATTCTCTCACTATAGTTTCTCTTAATCTAGCTGACAAAAGAGCTCCACAAAGTTCTAGACGAGGAATGGTCAATTGTCTCATAGGTGCTATTTTGTTTTTAGCCATGATCAAATTAGTCTGAAATTTGTTGTCATCAGTCTGCCATCTAACGTACGCACATGCTCCATACGCTTGTGTGCTGCCATCAGAGAAGATCACAAGTATGGGTTTACCTGATGCATTGGCTGGTTTCAGAGGTCTCTTAAATGTGCAGTTTTCTACTCCATACAAATCAGTGAAAAAACATTTCCATTCATTTACAATATCGGCATCTAATGGTTCATCCCATTCCAATCTCTTATTTGGATCACATTTTGAGATCATAGATCTCATCAAAATTTTTGCTCTCAACACAACTGGTACAGCTAACCCCAATGGATCATAGAAGGATGCCACTTGACTTAGTATCCTTCTGCGAGTTAGCACCTCAGGGAAGTTTGGCTCAATCTCTCTATGATCCCAGTTTGGACCACTCCGGATCTTTTTAACTTTAGGAGAGAAATTTACCTTTACATTAAAAGAGAAATTATCATCCTTGGGATTCCACTTGAGCCCTAGAATTTTCTCATTGTCAGATTCCATGATGTTGATACTATGGTTCTCATGTTGCCCACTTACTATCCAATGCTTCACATGAAAGTTTCCAAGAGATATTACATGTTCTGCTCTTTGTATCAAATCAAAAGCCTTTTCTACCGTATCAATGGAATAGAGAATATCATCAACATATGTGTTGTTTACAATCATGTTATAAACTTCAGGATCTCCTTTACCAAATTTTTCTGTAGTATGCCTTAATGCTAGCACAGCTATTGTCCCACTTGGCCTATCCCCGAAAGTCACTGAGGTCAGGGCATAGTGATCAGGTGGTCTGTTACTGTTTAAATCTCTCCAAAGAAATCGGTGTGTGTGTTGGTCCAGTGTGTTGATTTTCTCAGAATGATACATTTTTGATATATCACCAGTTATGGCAACCCTTTCCTGTCTAAATCTTAGCAAGACTCCAATCATGTTGTTAAGAACAACTGGCCCTTTTGCCCAAAAACCATTAAGTTTTTGTCCCATGTATGATGAAGATGAGTTAAATACAATACGCAGAGGTGTTGAAGCAGAATCTGGTTTCAATACTTCATGATGGGAAATGTAGTGAATTGGGCCATTGTATGACTGCATTTCCTCTTCACTTAATTGTCTCGCTACCCCCCTTTTCACCATGTCTTTGATTTCATTGTGATAACTCTGGGCATACTGGATATCCAATTTTTTCAGTCTATTTTCTGTATTTTTAATCTAGCCACGGCCACTTTTACATTGTTCTTAAGATGTCTCGGGTCCCTTATCCAAGGATAGCTTGCTGTCCAATACTTCCCTTCTTCATGATATACTAATCCCTCCTCAATCAATTTCAGTTCTCTTTCTTCCTTAATATTGACACAGTCACTTACAGGGCAACCCTTACACAGGCATTTAAGGCATCTTGTGTCACACTGCACCCCACTCTCCTCTAAAGCAAAGAATTTATCTAATTGTGACTTAAGTTTATCTGTAGGTTCTACCTTGATCTCATTGAGGCTTATTGAGCTTGACACCTTGTGAGTTCTCACAATCACATGGTTCGTCGTGCTCCCTGAGGCTGTTATTTTGCTGTGTCTGCCACGTATACTGAATCCAAATGGATTCTCTAACAATTGAAGACCTTCATTAGTCTGAACAACTTTAGGCAATAATTCACTGTAATTGGCCCCAATCAGCATGTCAATCTCACCACAAGGGCGATTAATATCATGGTTTGATACTCCTACAAATAACTCCTTAACTCCTGACACATTAATTTCATTGATTTTAGCAGATATTTCCTCTATACCAATGGCATTAATTTCCCATACATGCCCAGTCCTATCAATCAGTGGTATGCAATATTCTTTGGTAGAATGATGTTCAATTACATTGCCAACCTTGATCATGGATAAATTCACATCCTTACCCTTCAAACTTAGTTTTTCTGCCATACTGTGTGTCACCAAGGTTATGTCAGAACCTGAATCCCACAGTACTGTTATAGGTTGAGTGTTACTGTACACAGTACTGATATTCAATAAGGTGTTCAGAGTGTTTGCAGATACTGTATTATGACTAGCACCTTCTTCCTGTTCAAAATGCACCAGTGGATGATGATGACGGTTACACACACCTTGACCCCTGATCCTGACATCACACAACTTGTTTGTATTACAATTCCATGCCTGATGATATCCCTTTAAGCATTTAAAACATATTCCATTGCTTCTAGCTAACTCAAACCTCTCCTTGTTGCTGAGATTCTTAAATTTATAACAATTAAGAGTATCATGGTTCCTGGAATTGTGAATCCAGCATCCTCCCTCATTATTTCCAGTCTTCAAGTGGGTACCTTTCACCATCTCCGTCAAATTTACAATACATGACTCTAAATCTTTATTCTTTAGTTGTTGCTCTTCCTTCATTTGTTTTATTAGTGTTACCAGATCTGACTCCATGACCTTGTCAGCTGAATTATTTACATGATGTACTGAACTTCTATCACCGCCAGTAGATCTGACACTAGAATTCATATACTCCAATACCTTTCTCTCCCTTTGCAAAAATTTCAATAAAGTGGGAAAGAGATCACTAGACTTGGTTAAAAGAGAGGCTACCACATCAGCCGAGGTAAACAACAGAGCCCAAAGTAAGACTGATATTTACCCATGTACAAAATGCCAAAAACATTGCCATACGGGTATTAAGTGCAATAACTGCAGCATGTGGACTCACTACCTATGCACAGAGCTGCCAACCTATTATGTAGTGGTGCTGACTAAATCCAATAGGAGATACACATGTCTATCCTGTGTAAAACTTAACTATTCAGATTATGAGACTCAGGCAGAAGAAATAGAAGACAGCAAGAAAAATGAAAACACTCCTTTAGGCTCCCAAGATTTACCTAGTTCAGAAACAACACAAAGCACTGGAAAAGGGGAGAGTACAGAATCTAAAGATCAGAAAGGTGATGAAGCTAGGCCAAGCACCATAACTACTGAATCCACTACTATTACTCCTCCTCCTCCTGCTGAAGCCACCCAGGTAGACAACCCCATAAAGCATCTCAAGACCTGTAGATACTATAGGAAAAATATTTGCAAATTTGGAGTTAGGGGAGAAGGCTGTAGCCACAACCTTCCAAAAGCATGCACCAAGCTTTTAAGGCATGGCCTGGATAAGAAATTAGGATGCACGCTTGGCAGGAGGTGTCAGGACTACCACCCAATCATCTGCCGAAATGCCATCCAGACCCAAACTTGCTTCGAAGAAAAATGTCAGTACCCGCACCCAAAAGGAACAACACGAAAGAGAGAGGACGACATCATAACTCATCCTCAGCAGAACAACACCCCAAAGGAGCAAGTAAAGGTGAACCCTACAATGGAAAAGCAGCAGGATAGACAGAATGCCACAGCAAACCAGTCCCAAACCATGGAGACAGAACAGAATCTTTTTTTAGACAAAGTCTTCCAGAAAATAACAGAAATGGAGAAACAACAACAGAAAACCATAGGCTACCTAATGGACAGACTGGAAAGACTGGAGATGAGGGACAGGGGGTGCAACCGAATGTACCACTAATCTCTTTCTCTTATGCAAACATCAGAGGTCTCTGTCCAAAGTCAAACCAGGTCAAACTCCCAATGCTAAAGGAACTAGCCCATCAAGAAAATTCAGTGTTCCTAGCACTAACAGAGACCCACTTGACCAGAGATCACCTGGATGCAGAAATCGCCATTGACGGCTACACCATCTTCAGAGCTGACAGAATAAACAGAAGCCACGGAGGAGTCATAAATTATATCAGGAATGACATGGCGGCAAGTGCCGGGAATATGGGCACATTTTCCAACGGAACAACAGAGTTACTGACAATCTACCTGAAAAAGCTAGATCAGCTGGTAATTACAGCATATAGACCTCCAAACACATCATCAGAACAGTTCGAAGAGGTAATTTTAAGGATGAAAGAAATACTAGACTCCCTCCCAAGACAGACCACGGAAGTATTGATTCTTGGGGATTTTAACTTCCCATACATAAACTGGGAGGATATGAAGATTACCGGGGGCAGCCTTGAAGACAAACAACAAGCTATAGCCCTTACAAACCTGATGGTGAAGCACTTCCTTTCCCAAATAATAAAGGAACCTACCAGGGGGAATAACATTTTGGACCTAATCCTCACAAATAGCCACAACCTAATCCACTCATACGAAATCTGCGAAACTATCCTGTCTGACCACAACTACATTCATGTAAAAACAACCAGCACGGACAAGCCTAAGGACTATTACTACGAAAGGAGAGCAGCAGCTGAAGACCACATAGGCAACCTGAACTTCTACAACCCCAATATCAACTGGGAACAAATCAGAGCAGAAATGAGAGCCACAAATTGGGAGCATCGACTACATATGACCAATGTAGATGACCTCCTTAAGGAAATAGTAGCAAGGTGTCGCGAAATCTGCCTCAGACACATACCACAGAAAGCAAGAAAAAAAGACAAAAACATAATTCCCCGAGACCGTAAAATCCTCATGAGAAGGAGACACTCACTCTGTAACAAGCTTAGGAGAACAAGCTTCACACCTGCCAAAGATAAAATCAAATCTCTAATTGCAGAGGTAGAAACCAAGCTTAAATTATCTCATGAGGAACAACAACAGAGAGAAGAAAAAGCAGCAGTATCCCGTATTAAGGAGAACCCAAGGTACTTTTTCTCCTATGCAAGAAAGAAAGTGAAGGCCAAATCGGAGGTTGGACCACTCTATGGAGTGGATGGAGAACCGACTGCGGACCCCAAACAAATGGCAAATATACTGAGGAGCCAATATGAGAGTGTCTTCAGCAACCCAAATGAGGAAAAGAGGATAACCAACCCAGGACCTTTTTTCACTGACTCTTCCAACACCCCCCAAACACTTTCCTCACTCAGCATCAGTGAGAAGGACATAACAGAGGCAATAAAAGCCATAGCCCCTGATGCAGCAGCTGGACCTGACGGCTTTCATGCCCAACTGCTAAGAAACTGCAGCCAGGAACTAGCCAAACCACTCCAAATGCTGTGGTCACTCTCACTGCAATCTGGAACAGTGCCTGCAGCCCTCAAGTCTGCCATCATCACACCCATACACAAGGGAGGCAGCAGAGGCCTAGCCAGTAGATACAGACCAGTTGCCCTGACATCCCACCTCATCAAGATCTGTGAGAGAATAGTACGGAAGAGGATGGTGGAATTCCTAGACAAAAAGAAAGCCTTTAACAATGGACAACATGGTTTCAGACAGGGCCGCTCATGCCTGTCCCAGCTACTACAACATTATGAGAGGATCCTTGAAAGTATACAAGATGGCCACAATGCTGACGTGATATATTTGGATTTTGCGAAAGCTTTCGATAAAGTGGACCACGGGATACTCCTGTACAAACTCCGAAAACATGGAATAGTGGGCCCACTTGGAAGATGGCTACACGGCTTTCTGACTGGGAGGACCCAACAAGTATCAGTCCAAGGTGAACTCTCTGAACTGAGCATTGTACGGAGCGGAGTGCCCCAAGGCTCAGTGCTGGGACCACTCCTATTTATAATCCATGTAGGAGACATTGACGACAACCTGGAACACGCTGAAGCATCCTCCTTTGCAGACGATACCAGGATAAAACATCAAATTACATGCCCAGAAGATGCAGCCAATATTCAGGGAGATTTGCACAAAATACTGGACTGGGCATCAACCAACAACATGCTCCTTAATGGCGACAAATTTGAACTGATACGCTACGGGAGAAACGAAGTCCTTAAAAACTTAACATGCTATGAATATAATAATCAGCCAATAGAAGACAAAGAGCATGTCAAGGATCTGGGAGTCCATATGAGCAGCGACGCAACTTTTTCCCACCACATCAACAAAATAGCCGAAGCAGGAAAGAGCATGAGTGGGTGGGTGCTGAGAACCTTTGCCTCCAGGGATGGGCAGTGCCTGAAGACTCTATGGAAATCTCTGGTACTCCCAAGGCTGGAGTATTGCTGTCAACTCTGGTCCCCACACAAGATCCAAGAAATTACTACCCTAGAAGCCATCCAAAGAGCCTTCACTGCAAGAATCCAGGAGGTACAGCACTTGGACTACTGGGAAAGGCTCAGTGAGCTGAAATTGTACTCGCTACAGCGAAGAAGGGAGCGATACTGTATACTGTACGTGTGGAAAATATTAGAGGACAGAGTACCAAACGTGGGGATCATAGTAAACCAACATCCGAGGAAAGGGAGACTCTGCTTCATCAAGGGTGTCCAAGGCTCCATACAACGAGTGAGGACACTGACCCACAACTCCTTCACCCACAACGGACCTCGTCTGTTTAACTGCCTCCCCCAAGAACTCAGAGATCTGAGTGGAACTAGCCCTGAAACCTTTAAAAGAAACCTAGATAAGTGGTTAGAAGGGCTACCAGACCATCCACCAATACCAGGATACCCCAGCTGCCACCACAACACCTTGCCTGAAGTACTCCAGGAACAGGAAAGGGAAGAGACAGTGGGATCGACGGGGACGGGCGGAAGCCGACTTCAGCCCTGCCGTTAATGGGCAGAATTTTCGAAAGTAACGAAAGTAACGAAAGTAAGTAGCAGATACTTCTTCTGCCTTTATTACCCACTCCCTCTTCTGAAGTGTGGGCAACACCTTCTCAATATGACTGACTACATTAGCAGTATTAAGTTCCTCATTCAAGTTTATATTTTTCAAATCTAGCCAACACTGTTCCACCTGATCCACCATCCTTATAAATCCTTTGGTATCACCTTCATTGATCCTTTTCAAAGCCCTAAGGTCACTTATTACCAAGTCCACCACCTTTCTCGCATTTCCAAACTTGTCATCTAACCTTTCAAACATCTCTTCATAATTACCTTCTGCACCTCTGACAGTCTGAAGGGCATCACCACTGAGACACATTTTCAATGCATACGCATCTTCACCATACACACTTTTGACTAGATTTTTAAAGTCCTCCTTAAAACGAGGGTACTCTCTTAAATTCCCATCAAATTTAGGAGGCTCAAATGCCTTTATCTTTACTTTAGGCTTGACACTGTTCTGTATGTTTTCAATGCTACTAATTTCTGTTAGTCTTTTCTTCATGATTCTTTCACAATCTATCATGTATTCTTCAGCCTCCTTAACTAACTTGTCTTCTAATTTATTATCACACACATATTTTAATATCACATCATTACTGTCTTCTAGGTGTTGAAAGACCTCAGAAATCTGTTCATAGTTATTCTTCAATACTGATACTGGCTCACCTTCCCGTACACCCTCATCCAGCAGGGTCACCTTTCTTGTGAATTTCCCCTTGGCAATGGCCCTCTTCCTCTTTAACAATTCCATCTCCTCTTGCCAGCCCATTGTGGTTGAAGTCGAAATGTTGGGGATTCCAAATGTGTAATAAACCACAAATCGTAACAGGTGTTTATTGCTTGAAGTGTTTCGACCTGCAAACATGGGCAATCAATACACATCCACATATCATAGTACACCCAGTTCAATCCCTCACAATGGTACCAAGAAAATAACACTTCATGTAGAGATTCTGACATCCGTTACAATCATATCCCAAATATAAAAATAAAGCAACAATCAGTATACAAAATCCAACTAAACTTCACTTGTATATCACTCATAATACTCAATAAATTCCCATAATGTACTCACTTCAGTGGCCCACACTGACGCTCTTCGAATCCCCGTAGCACACCTGACATGTCACCCCAACTATCATCCAGTCCAGGGTGTCCTCACAACTCTGTCTGGCAACAATATATCCCTTGTACATTACCCTATCTTACTAATACATCCTAATTTTGTAACCTTCACCAAATTATACTAATCACAGCACATGACGGGTAAATAAACACAACTAACCTGTAGCACGGAGGACCAACCAACACACCAACCGACATGAGGTCCAGGGCGTCCCTACATTCTCCGTCTGGCAAACAATAATATCACTTGTATTACCTTAGCTACTAAACACATCCTTTGCTTGTAATCTTCACCACAGTATACTAATTCACAACACAAGGTATATAAATAAACACAACTAACCTGTAGCACAGAGGACTACCCAACACAACAACCCACAGTACATTGGTGGGCCGGCTTAGACAACCCGCCAGGCCGACCATGTTCACAGGTAGTGGGTGAAACAAAACACCACAAAGAAGCGTACCAAACTTCTCCTATTCCAATAGAACACAACTTACATTTTCTTTAACACAGATAACAAAAATATATTGTATAAATAAATAATAGATGGTTAACATATCATTTTAATGATACAATAATACAAAGAAACAAATAAAAATAAAATACTCTCTTTTACTAACCCAATACCGTGCACTTGCCTCCCCTCCCCTCGCCCCGTGACAGCTAACCCCGGTATAACACACGCTCCGATAATGTATGCAGCATCTATACGTCATGCATTCCTCTTCGAGAAAACACCAGAAAGCAGTCTTGTCACCGATCAGGGAAATGTCTCAGGGTGACCCAACGTTTAATATATGCAAGGGGCTGCCTGTTTGGCTGGGTCTGAGCGAGGCGCCCACACCAGCTGTTGCCTGTAATCCGAGAGGAAGATGGTGATAGCTATGTCGTGTTGTGAAGTAGTGGGAAATATATAAACAAATCATATTCTTCTCCTTTATGGCTGACAATGCACGTATCAGTAATGCATGTCAACTTCGCAGAGTGTACAAGTTCAGTGTTGACGATCTTGAAGCACGTGGAGACGGTTACTGTGTTGGCTGGCGCGAAATATGACACCGACCAAAAATGACTCACTTAACTGCTTCCTCCCGCGCCTTTCCTTCGTCCCCTTCCTATCCCGCGCCATCCACTTGACGCAACGCTCGTCACTCATCACCACCACTATAATTTTAGCGTCATTACTCACCCAGCATCACAACTTCTCATTGGCCTGCACGCTGTCTTAAGTGCATGAATAATAAGTGGCAGTGGATAGCCGTGTATTGTTCTCCTCTTTCTCCTCTCATAAGTACTATTTGTCTGAGGTTACATAAGTGATTAATTAGATTTTCGTGCGTGTTTTTCCCAATAATACTATAACCGTGAAAACAACCTTGACTTTTACTACAACCTGGTGAAAGTAGGTGTGATGTGAGAGAATACGAACCATTATGTAATGCAGTAGTGTGTATTAGTCAAACTCCGGATTCTTTTTCAGTGTAATTCTCTCTCTCTCTCTCTCTCTCTCTCTCTCTCTCTCTCTCTCTCTCTCTCTCTCTCTCTCTCTCTCTCTCTCTCTCTCTCTCTCTCTCTCTCATACCTTTACCACTACTACTATTACAATCACCACCACATCACACAACACCAGAGCATCAATTCATCACTAGAGCCACATCATCCACCACAACACCACACCCTCAACACACACAATTCGTCGGTCACCCTACACCACCACACACCCTTTCCAACGCACCACCTGCAAAGCTCCAACAATTACCAACAAATAAAAACGATGTACATTTATGCTGCAATAAGTCGAGTAAACTTCACATTTTCAGGCAGATATTACAGAAGCTCCAACCAGTTCGGGCACAGATTTAATTATGGTTGAAAATGTACAGCAACCATTTTTTTTTTCCCAGCCGCGACCTCTCCCTCTCTCTCCCTCTCTTCCTCCCTCACTAACACGCTCACGTCGAGGGTAAGGCTTGGTGTGGGCGAGGGAAGGGGATGAAAAGCCACAGAGTTATTAAGGGGGAGAGAGAGAGAGAAAGAGGAGCAGGTGTTGAGAAGTCTCCAGCTTCATAGTCTAATGGGTGCACGTGACGATGCAATGGATAGACACACACACACACACACACACACACACACACACACACACACACACACACACACACACACACACACACACACACACACACACACACACACACACACACACACACACACACACACACACACACACACATTATAAGTTGCAATATTTCAGAAGGAGAATAAGACACTTCTGTAAATACTGTAAATGAAAATAAATGAGTGTGTGGGGGGACTTAAGAATTTCCTTTATTATTAATGAGTTGGCTTTTTCGTTTTCTTTCTCTCTCCTATTTTTTTGTGCCCATGATCAGACTCCACAACACCGTACACAATTCCGTACCGTTTCCACATCACCCACTCACATACCATCGCCTTTAGTTAACAGAGAGAAAAAAAAATAGAGAAAAAGAGAAAAACTACATACCACACCAAATCCGTGATCAAATACTTATGAACACGCTTCACTATTCCTTTCCAATACAAATCCATTCCCATCTACTGGTTAGATTTCTCTCGTATCATTTCCCTCAGTGACCAAATGTATGTTTCAACCAGGAGCGAGGGGAAGGGATCTGGCCTCAACTCCTCCGCTTGTTAACGTGTTACCTGGCGTGGGGGAGGAAGAGCAAAGAGCATTTCATCCTTATCTGAGTCTTGCACGCTATCCCACTCGTCACTCCCATTGCATATACACACTACACGGAAGAAAGAGAGGTAGCATCAGTGGTAATTATCATTTAGGAGTAAACTTCTTGATATTAGGGAGGTTTTCATGAGCATCTCAAAGAAGTAACTTTTGGATTTTACGATCAACCTATCAAGACGAGTCATGCATGCGTTCCTTACACACTGCACATCTCTCTCTCTCTCTCTCTCTCTCTCTCTCTCTCTCTCTCTCTCTCTCTCTCTCTCTCTCTCTCTCTCTCTCTCGCCACGGACTCTTAACTCCCACAAGGAATTCTTGAGCGCCGTTCGAGTCTCATTATTCAGCAAAACTTTTCTCAGCAGCACAAGAACCTTCGCGATCAGTTCCTTATGTACGGTCAGGGAAGAGATTTAGGTTCCTCCCTGGGAATTGTGGAGTGCGGGGACACAGGAAGATGAGTAGCAGAGGGGGTGATGGAGGAGGAGGAGGAGGAGGAGGAGGAGATGCATTTCAACAAGAAGATCAGTTTCGGTTTACAAAATGAGGGAGAAAGGAGTGGATGATAATGGAGTGAGAGAAATGAGAAGGGTTGAGAGAGAGAGAGAGAGAGAGAGAGAGAGAGAGAGAGAGAGAGAGAGAGAGAGAGAGAGAGAGAGAGAGAGAGAGAGAGAGAGTATTCCTATGTAATACAATCATCAATATCTCTAGCAATTTCTATGTAAATTCCATCTAGAAAATTCCACCCACCAATAATCGGCCATGAAAAAATTAGCTTAAATATTTCCCTCTCCATAATGTATTCCCAAACCCCACCTCACCTAACGAAAACTACCCTAATCTAACCTAACCTAACCCAACCAAACCAAACTAAACATAACCAAACCCAACCAAATCCAATTTAACCTAACTTAACCAAACTTAACCTAACCTAACGTAACCAAAATCAAATCAAACCTAACCCAACCAAACCAAAACTAACCCAACCCAATCAAACCACAGCAAACCAAACTAAACATAATTCAACCAAACCTAACCTATCAAAAGGATAATAGTGAAGGAAGTTTTAAAAGATGGAATATTCATGAGCTAAAATTTATTTGGTGAAAACTTGACGGTATGTTCCTCCAGCATAGCCTGACGTGAGGCTACCAAGAGTTCAAACGATTACTGCCACACGCACGGCAATATTGCTACCATTTCGTTTTCAGCACACGACGCACTAAATCATCGCCGGAGTGTCGCGGAGGAAGGTTGGCGGCAGGGGAGCGGGAGGCCAGCGGTGCGTGAGTCGGGTCAAACTTCCCAAACAGACGAATTTCCTGAGGCTTTTCTTACTTTATATAGGAGCAAAAAATAAATAAATAACGATACAAGTAGAGGAAGTATACAATATGACACAAAAGCAAAATAATAGAAGCACATCTGTCACACTTTACAAATCTTTGTGGTAAGTACGCACATTTTCTTAGAGAATCAGGACAGTACAGCGATATAGGAGTAGGAAGAATCTGAAGAATCATTCTATCTATACCTTAATTCCGTGATTTGTAACAAGGAGCGTGACATGACATTCACTAACTCCCTCATCCCACCACTCATGTAGCACTCAGGATCGTGTGTCAGTCAGCCATACTATTATAACATTTAATAAAAAGATAGCCAGCAGTCGTGTTTGTCCTGTTGCAGCGAGCACTTCATGATTCCGTGTTGCATTTTTTTGTGATCTGTTCCGGCGCAACACGTGTACATATATCTTTACGCCAGTAAACGTATTCTGAAACGTTTTGGCGTTTTATCTCGACTGCTTTTGACAGGTTGCAGTGGAAGTTATTGGGATTTTTCAAGTGCTTTCATGCGTCTGGCGATAGTTTAGCAAGTATCCTTCATTCACATGATAAAAACACCTATAAGAACAGGAGTGGCTAACTCTGTGGCCTTTGAAAAAAATTCTTGAGAGAACAAAGCGTTTTAAGAATGCTCCCCTTGTGTGTGTGTGTGTGTGTGTGTGTGTGTGTAATATTCAGCCGTAATCCTACCATAATATCTCACTATCAAGTACCAAGTTTGTGAACATTTTTAGCAGAGGGAAAAAGGGTAGGTTAACTATTGGTGGTGGTGGTGGTGGTGGTGGCGGTGGTGGTGGTGGTGGTGATGGCGGCGGCGGTGTTGGTGGTGGTGGTGGTCTCACACTTGTGTCAACAAATCAGAGTCTCCTGGCGCCCCACCAGCCAAGGGGACGCAGAGTGGGGGGTGGTGATGGTGGTGGTATGAGTTGCTTGGGTTTTTTGTTAAATTTTTATTAGAGGAAGTGGGGTCCCTTTAGTCTGTGCTGTGTGTGTGTATGTTTGTGTGTGCGTGTGAAAGCAGTATCATATAACGCCCACCCTATCCCTTCACACACACACACTCGCACTCCATAAATCTCGCACATAAACACGTGTGCGTAGCTTTCCATCACAGAGCAGTTAATCTCTCCGTCATGTTCGACGAGCGCGTGATAGCAACCTCTTACAGATCCAAAAAAATTACCAGCATGAGAGGTGATAGTGGTAGTGCGCTTGTCCACTAACACTGTCCCCCTAAGCGAAGGTGCCTCTGGCGTTTTGCCTCTGCCAGTTGGGGGGACCTGAGGCGGTATTTTGCTGATTTTCCTTGGAATGACTACTGCTTCCGTGTCAGAGACCCGTCTTTGTGTGCTGAGCGCATAACAGAGGTGATAGTGTCTGGCATGGAGGCGTACATTCCTCACTCTTTTTCTCGTCCTAAACCTTCTAAACCTTGGTTTAACACAGCTTGTTCTCGTGCTATACATGATAGAGAGGTGGCCCACAAAAGGTACTTAAGCCTTCCATCACCAGAATCTCATGCACTTTATATTTCTGCCCGGAATCATGCCAAGTCTGTTCTCCAACTAGCCAAAAACTCCTTCATTAACAGAAAATGTCAAAACCTTTCAAGATCTAACTCCCCTCGTGATTTCTGGCATCTAGCCAAAAATATTTCCAATAACTTTGCTTCTTCTTCTTTCCCTCCTCTACTTCAACCAGATGGCACCACTGCTATCACATCTATTTCTAAAGCTGAACTCTTTGCTCAGACCTTTGCTAAAAACTCTACCTTGGACGATTCTGGGCTTGTTCCTCCCTCTCCTCCACCCTCTGACTACTTCATGCCACGTATTAAAATTCTTCGCAATGATGTTTTCCATGCCCTCGCTGGCCTAAACCCTCGGAAGGCTTATGGACCTGATGGGGTCCCTCCTATTGTTCTCCGAAACTGTGCCTCCGTGCTTGCACCTTGCCTAGTCAAACTCTTTCAGCTCTGTCTGTCAACATCTACCTTTCCTTCTTGCTGGAAGTTTGCCTACATTCAACCTGTTCCTAAAAAGGGTGACCGTTCTAATCCCTCAAACTACCGTCCTATTGCTTTAATTTCCTGCCTATCTAAAGTTTTTGAGTCTATCCTCAACAGGAAGATTCTTAAACATCTATCACTTCACAACCTTCTATCTGATCGCCAGTATGGGTTCCGTCAAGGCCGCTCTACTGGTGATCTTCTGGCTTTCCTTACTGAGTCTTGGTCATCCTCTTTTAGAGATTTTGGTGAAACTTTTGCTGTTGCCTTGGACATATCAAAAGCTTTTGATAGAGTCTGGCACAAAGCTTTGATTTCCAAACTACCCTCCTACGGTTTCTATCCTTCTCTCTGTAACTTCATCTCAAGTTTCCTTTCTGACCGTTCTATTGCTGCTGTGGTAGACGGTCACTGTTCTTCTCCTAAATCTATTAACAGTGCTATTCCTCAGGGTTCTGTCCTGTCACCCACTCTCTTTTTATTATTCATTAATGATCTTCTAAACCAAACTTCTTGTGCTATCCACTCCTACGCTGATGATACCACCCTGCACTTTTCCACGTCTTTTCATAGACGTCCAACCCTTCAGGAGGTAAACATATCACGCAGGGAAGCCACAGAACGCCTGACTTCTGATCTTTCTAAAATTTCTGATTGGGGCAGAGCAAACTTGGTATTGTTCAATGCTTCAAAAACTCAATTCCTCCATCTATCAACTCGACACATCCTTCCAGACAACTATCCCCTCTTCTTCAATGACACTCAACTGTCCCCCTCTTCTACACTGAACATCCTCGGTCTGTCCTTTACTTATAATCTGAACTGGAAACTTCACATCTCATCTCTAGCTAAAACAGCTTCTATGAAGTTAGGTGTTCCGAGACGTCTCCGCCAGTTTTTCTCACCCCCCCCAGCTGCTAACTCTGTACAAGGGCCTTATCCGTCCATGTATGGAGTATGCTTCACATGTCTGGGGGTGTTCCACTCATACTGCTCTTCTAGACAGGGTGGAATCACAAGTTTTTCGTCTCATCAACTCCTCTCCTCTAACTGACTGTCTTCAGCCTCTCTCTCACCGCCGCAATGCTGCATATCTAGCTGTCTTCTACCGCTATTTTCATGCTAACTGCTCTTCTGATCTTGCTAACTGCATGCCTCCCCTCCTTCTGCGGCCTCGCTGCACAAGACTTTCTTCTTTCTCTCACCCCTATTCTGTCCACCTCTCTAACGCAAGAGTTAACCAGTATTCTCAGTCATTCATCCCTTTCTCTGGTAAACTCTGGAACTCCCTGCCTGCTTCTGTATTTCTACCTTCCTATGACTTGAATTCCTTCAAGAGGGAGGTTTCAAGACACTTATCCACCAATTTTTGACCACTGCTTTGACCCTTTTAAGGGACTGGCATTTCAGTGGGCATTTTTTTTATTAGATTTTTGTTGCCCTTGGCCAGTGTCCTTCTTACATAAAAAAAAAAGCACACACCATTACCAACACTGCTCGATGGTCACAATGATAACTGGTGAAAGACGACCGTGAGAAGTACGTCCTTGATTTAATCTCTATTTTCTTTTAAGATGCTACTTTCTTTACCGTTTCGAGACAAGGGCACTGCCATTTCAAGTAATGTATAGCTTGTCGAAGGGGTGACACAATAGCAACAACTAAAAATCCTTGGTTATATTAATAAGAATCCTTAAATAATCGGTAGTTTTTACGACATCCTAATCTGAATCTACCCCAAAAAAAAGAAAAAGAAAAAAGAAATAGCATCATCCTTGTAGGCGTGTTATGAAAATAAGATCTTAAATATTAATGAATAGCATTAGAATCGAGAGCAAGGATCTACCACACTATATCACAAACTAACAACATTATCATCATGAGCAAACAATTAACAAATATTTTACGCCCAAACATATACATACAAAGTTTCTGACGATCTTTAATGCCAGTCGCGGCTTTACAGTGAAAGATGATGAAAAAAATAACCTAACTACACCGACAGTTTCCACTTTGCCTCAAGTCCTGTCATGCATTTCACACGAAGTACAATTGACGTGTCCTTCAAAATTTAGAAAATGATACTCTCTCATGGATTGAAACAGATTGTGGATACATTCTCTCTCTCTCTCTCTCTCTCTCTCTCTGAGGTCAATCGTTATCAAACCAAAGTCGGCGACGTTAAGTCTGAGATATGCAGAGTAGGAGGAATAACAGAAGAGAAGAAGCAGGAAGAAGAAAATGAATAGAAGATGGATGAAGAAGAAGAAGAGGAGGAGGAGGAGGAGGAGGAGGAGGAGGAGGAGAAGTAAAGGGAGGTACTGGTGTCTTTCAAAACCGGCCCAAAGAATTTTGGAAAAAAAAGCAGATCACTTGAATGGACGAAAGAGAGAGAGAGAGAGAGAGAGAGAGAGAGAGAGAGAGAGAGAGAGAGAGAGAGAGAGAGAGAGAGAGAGAGAGAGAGAGAAAAGAAAAAAAAACAAGACCAACATATATGCAAGATGAATGGAAAAAAAAAGAGAGAGACAAGCACTAACAACAGCAACCAACTTTTACAAACAGACTGGGAGGAGATGAAAAATAAAGTAAAACCCTGGAAATGGAGCCAGGAGGAGGAGGAGGGAAAAGACGAAGAGAAATACATAAACCTACTGTACAAATCGAAATGTGAACAGTCATGTGAAAGAACCTTTGTTCATTTTCTTCCTATCACGAAACACAGCTGCACATTCCCTTCCCCACGCACACCCTACTCAACCTGTCCTGCTCCATCCCCTTCATGAAAGCCGAGTTAGGTGTGGTACAGCCAACGCCACACCTGTTGGGCTTAAATGTAGCACGGACAGCCCACTAACCAGCCAGACAGCCCAAGAATCAAGGTCATCTTAGATTCTAGTTGATCTCGTACACTTTTGTTCAGGTTATGAAAGCGTAGTGGACAGCAGCATTCATTACGTACTCTCATAAGGCTGTTTTTTTTCTCCTTGCAGATTAATTAAGAGTGGAACTGGAGATTACACAGCTAATGATACTGTTCGATATCTTGAAACACCACAGACAAATACTTCACTCACTGCAAAACAAACATGAAATTTATATCCATGTATGATTAATATTTAAGACGTCGTTCGCAGCTTTCGTAGACACAAGCCACAGTACCCATTCAAGACCACTGCGCTGTTCATACACTACGTAAACCAGAGGGGTAAACAAGTGCACTACACAACACTTTCATGTAATACTTTTGTTTCATGTTTTGTTTTCACCTGTCTAGCGCTTTCCCTTTACATCCCTTGAGGCATCCCGGAACAAAACAAAGGAATGCTATCCCAGGATTAAAACGGATGTAGATGAAATGGTGCATGTATTCACAAAATGTTGCAGTTATTTTGAGAATGAGGAAAAAGCACTGGCGAGATGAGGATTGACGAAAAGAAGGAAGGAGTAAGGAAAGAGAGAAATAAACTGGAAACAAAAAAAAAGTAAGGGAATATGTGTGTGTGTGTGTGTGTGTGTGTGTGTGTGTGTGTGTGTGTGTGTGTGTGTGTGTGTGTGTGTGTGTGTGTGTGTGTGTGTGTGTGTCGATAAACAAATGATTAACACAGAACATACATAATTATAAATACGAATTTTTCATCACCGGCCGGAGCCGACCCACAAAGTTGTCACGGGGAACGAATGGCTGGTCGATTCGTGATTCGGTGAAAAAGAACAACAGTCACGGTACTCACAAACACTGGCAGTATAAACATGACAGCCAGTACCACAAATCCAGGTCCAGCTCCACCCACACTACATATTGACACGTGGTCATAAGGGAGTACTCATTTATTCATTTTAGCAGTGGACTCGACCCTACTGAGGCTGCATTAATGTTACCCCCGTGATTAATGAGTGCAATAAATGTAAATATACAATACAGCACAAGAACAGGAATCCGTTATTTTTTATTGCTTTATTTATCTATTTATTGTTGTTGTTCTGTTATCATCGTCATCATTACTATTACCATTACTATTGTCAATCCATTATACGCTTTCCTTTCATCCCTTAAGTTTATTTTTTTTATTTATTTATTTTTGTATTTATTTATTTATTTTATTTATTTATTTATTTATTTTTTTGTATATGTGTGTGTGCTTGAGGAGGAACAAAGCAATGGCATACTTTTTACACATACGAGCAAAAAAAAAATACATTGTTTCATTTTCTTTACACACTCAAAATTACAGCAACTCAATACCAATTACCAGTTACAAGAAGTGTGCCAATACTTTTCTTTAACACAGGTATAATTTTTCTTTTATTTTTATTCCGGAAACTATATTCACTTTGTAATATCTCCATGACAGAATGTCTTTCCAATACACACAAACCTCTCTGTCAAACAACAGTTCCAGTTAAGTGATTCTTTTTTATCTCTTTCCTTTCTATTCTCTTGCTGCACTTGTTCCCTCACCAACACTACATGCGTCTGTGGAGGAAATGTCACTTCTGTATTGCCTCTGAGTGCAAGACGTAACACTGCACATCACAAAAGTGTCGCAAATCACATTGGTACAACATCCACCCACTTTCCTTGCTTCATGCAGAACACCAACACTGATTAAACAACGACAGGAATTCCATTTGCCTTAATGTGTTTATTGTTGTGTTGTTTCACCTCTATCCCTTGTTTTAATTTCTGCTGTTTCATTACTCTACATTTTGTCAGTGAACGTGCGGGTACTCAGTTGTAACGAGTACTCGAACTATTGACTAAAAATTCTCTCTCTCTCTCTCTCTCTCTCTCTCTCTCTCTCTCTCTCTCTCTCTCTCTCTCTCTGTCACGTGTGTGTGTGTGTGTGTGTGTGTGTGTGTGTGTGTGTGTGTGTGTGTGTGTGTGTGTGTGCTCGTTGTCTGGAATAAATGACATATCAAATTTTGAGCTTGTCCATCTAACTTTATTCAGAGAGCAATTGAATCGTGTCGCGTGAATTGTCCCACATTCCAATTACTAGCATTCGATGTGCAACGCTTAACACGCGGAGAATACATTTGTGAGCTTCTAATAATAGCTGGCCTACTTACATGAGAGAGAGAGAGAGAGAGAGAGAGAGAGAGAGAGAGAGAGAGAGAGAGAGAGAGAGAGAGAGAGAGAGAGAGATTGTAAAATACTATATATCCATTGGTACTATAAATAAAACCTAATAGTGCTTCTAATCTACCTCGTTTGTTGATATTTTACGTAATGTACCTAACTGCAAACCAGGATCTAGCCTTGAGAGAGAATGGAATCATAAATGGAGATGATGATGATGATGATGATGATGATGATGATGATGATGGTGGTGGTGGTGCTGGTGCTGGTAGTTGCTGTGGTGGTGATGATGAATTGCCTTTTACAGTGCAAAAATTATAATTTGTTGCACGGTTGAGCGAAAATATATGAGATGATTTTTACATTTTCTATGACTGCATGCACACTTTTCCACAGCAAAGGTTAATGAGGTCAAACAAATAAAGTAAATGTTATAAAACCCTAAAGACATGAAAAATAACAAACGAGATATTGCACAGAGTTAAAAAAAGAAAAAAGTGTATTGTAGTTAAGCTTCAGTTACGTCATTGTTCACGGAGCATATCCATTTAACAGAACGTGCTCGTAACTGTACCGTCAACAATAACAACAACAACAACAACAACAACAACAACAACAACAACGAGAAATCCAGAACGCCGCCTGAGTACTAATTTGTGTTGTCTTGGTGACTTATTACGTAATTAGTACAGGAGACTATATTGCTATACTCCAAGGAACAAACACACACACACACACACACACACACACACACACACACACACAGAAACTAATAATTATAACAACACAGGACGGTAAGGGAAGTACGAGTACATGTGATTTATGAATATCCACAAATAAGTCAACCTAATCTGTAAATCTGTCTGCACTAATACCCTGATAATCAAGTCTTAGATAACGTCACTTCACTGCATTAAACAAAAAACTCTCTTGAAATAAGGTTACTTTATTGCATTCACGATACGGTGCATATAACATCATTACCTTACACCAGTTACCCACGTATTTCTACGCCATGCTCAACGTATCTCATTCCCACGACACACGTCTTCCTGCATCCCTATAAAACCATTCACTGCTTCCCCACTCTACGAGCTTCACGGTAAAACATTATTATAGTTACCCACAAGTTCAGGACATTTATATCTCAAGTGACACACAAAATAAGCCTCAATAAAGCGTCTCTCGTACAAGCAACGTCTTTCTCTAATTCCACTCCGCCATGAGCTGGTCTGCGGGCCTGGGAGGAATCCGTACATTAGCAGCAGTTTCGAGTGGTGCATCACAAACTCCCTCCTGAACCTTCCATCGTCCATTACTGTAAGTCTGGCACATATATTCTTTTTCCTACTCCTTTGCTCTGACTAGACTTCATTTAATGTATTACTTGGTATCGATGTAGTATGAAGAACTTGGATTTATATGCTACATTTATGTACGAAGGGAGATAAATAGGACTTATTATATACGAAGTGGAGCGTATCCGTAGTTCATAGATTAAAGATTACCCACGGAATCCGATAAATCATTTGCCCCTTCCCTTTTCACAGCCACTTTCGCCCCGCCACCCACCCTGACTCCGAGTAACCAACGTGCCAGAACTGAGGACACGGGATATTTCTGACGTTTCCCCCTCGTTCAGGCTAAAGGTTTTCAATCCAAATCGTCCCATTGTCATCGATTTCCACTGTCCTTCCCGCCGTCCTGGTTCATCTCGCCGCGCTGCTTTTCTCCCATTTCAGTAAATTTGATGGTTTCCACTGCGTTACATGCACTCGGGCTAAATTGTATTATGCTGGTGGCTGGCACACGAACGCCTCCTAAGGTCTTCCTCACACCACATGAAGCTTCTCCTCTCAGCTCATCAAAGAACATGAAACACTGCGTCATCCTTGAATTACCAGCATACCTTACATGTCTTCCATTCCACCTTATCTTCAGCACATCCTCCCTTCCCTTCCTTGCTGTAAGTAGGAGCCGCTGGATGCAGAAAGCGAAGTATATGCAATTACTTTGTGTGTGTGTGTGTGTGTGTGTGTGTGTGTGTTGGTAGTAGGTAGGTGAGTAGGTTAGTATGTCGATAAGTGAATAGGTAAGGGAGGAAAAGAGAGTGAGAAGGAGGGAGAGAGAGAGAGAGAGAGAGAGAGAGAGAGAGAGAGAGAGAGAGAGAGAGAGAGAGAGAGAGAGAGAGAGAGAGAGAGAATGAACGAGTGAGAGAATTCAATATTGCGAGAACAAAAACAAAAACAAGGCAATGTTCTTTTAGGCTCTGTTCTCTCAGTTCCTTTCTCTTCTTTACGAGTGAAATAGTTTCATCCCTTTTTGGTGATAAACTCGCAACACTTCTGTGCTTTAATAGCTTGTAGAATTATGAAGAACTATCTTTCTTAGACGTTAGGTTAGATTAGGTTTCTCTCTCTCTCTCTCTCTCTCTCTCTCTCTCTCTCTCTCTCTCTCTCTCTCTCTCTCTCTCTCTCTCTCTCTCTTAAGGTCGCAGTTCGGAGCCTGCTGCAGGAAATATAACGAAATGCAGCAACAAATGTTTCACAGGAAATCCTTCTTCGTTGCAGTTCGTTCAGAAAATATGCAGTTTGCTCAACTTATCCTTGTTTTAGTTTATAATATTAGATTATTAAGAGCTTTACGTGCCTGACATTTAAGAACAAATACAAAATAAGAACTCTGAAGTCCTGGACCTAGTAGATTAGGGGAACCGAACGTAAAATCCGAAAAAAAATCATCATCGTAACATTTACGTATCACGAATAAGACACGTGATCTACACAACCGATAGGTTTGACATCATACTGCCAAACTTGTGCATGCTGCTGGCTGCTGGCTGCTGGCTACTCGCGGTCATCTTGAGGCACGGCAGTGATGGATACTCTCGGCAGCGGCGTTAAGACAGTTTCAGAAATAAAACAAGAATTATTGGAAATGTTTATAGTATAGTTTCTCCCATGCAAATCTAAAGGTAATCACCACTCTTATCCGACACATATTTTATAATAAGTTGATAAAACAAAACGTCGAATTTTATAGTGGTTAGTCTGACGAGTACCTCATCTTTCCCTTATAATACAGCACACGTCCAACTTATCCTTGTTTTAGTTTATAATATTAGATTATTAAGAGTTTTACGTGCCTGACATTTAAGAACAAATACAAAATACAAATACAAAATAAGAACTGTGCTGAGTGGATGATCACGTAACAGGTTTATAGAATTTTACATTAATCCCAAAATGTAGCAGTCAGAATAAAAGCAGCGGAACATGTACTGAAACCTTATTTAGCTTTGCTGCTGTTGCTACTATTCCTGCTGCTGCTGCTGTTGTTTTCACGCACGCTTTGACAAACCAAAAGCTCTGTTTCTTAAATTAAGTCCATTAGGTTATTGCAGGAGCTTTTACCATCCTGTGTTTCATTTCATGAAAGGCATCACAAACAACGTTCACTGTGAAGATACTACTAATTAGAATGCTCTCAGTGTATCAGCACTCAGTCATCGGCACAGCCCAGGAGTGTCAACCAGGCGATATTCTACAATTATGTCAGTCATTTTCACGATGCAGCATAATAAACAATGGTTAAATATTATCATATTTGTTTTTAATGGAACATAATCTATAGTCGATAAAATTCACACTTAAGCGAAAATTGGTGTTAGAACAGACCGCCACACGCAGTGACAGTAACGAAGCACGAGTCATTCCAAAAATTCTGGAAAACACGAAGTTTTATGGCTTCTTTGTCATAAGCAATACTCCTTTTTTTTCTGTCCTTTTAAATTATATCAAAGACACCGAAAATATCACCAATCTACATAGTGCCAATTCTGAAGTGCATTAATACCATAGGTAGTGTTGTGAGAGAGAGAGAGAGAGAGAGAGAGAGAGAGAGAGAGAGAGAGAGAGATTCACTCATACTAAGCCCTTTATGAACCCGTCTGTTCGCGTATGCTTCAGAAGGTTCGGGAAGTATTCTCCACGCAATGCCACAGTACATCCTCCAAGCTAAGCACCACATTTTTATCCTTCTTCAGTTACAATTGTTCACTACACAACACAATGTTAACAACACAAGGCTCTTCCACAAACAATACTGTAAATCCAGTGCAATACCAAGTAAGACCATAAATAGAGAACGCAGGCGAACAGTTGTGAAGGATCGAGGCTTCATGACCAGTGGTTCGAACGAGTAGCGCTTCGTTATTGTCAGTGCGGGTGTCTGTCCAGAAAGGAACAACACCTCCCTCACCCTTGAATCGATTCTTGTGTGTCAGAAACTAGCTCGCGACCATGTATATCTTGCGAGGAGGGAGGAAGAATGGATAAAGAGAAAGAAGGGCCGAGTGGGGATGGCGGAAGGGTAAAGGGGTAACTCTCTTCCTCGAAGCGAACCGCAGCGAATGAGCTGATTAGGAGGGAAAGGAGAAAAAAAAAGAGTATAAATGAGGCAGAAGTGGATAAGAGGGACGGTGTACAGACGGGGAAACGTGGCGTGTTAAACAAGGTGACAATAATGTAAAACAGTTGACTCACTCAGAGCTTCAGTATTCGGGTTAACATGTTTTTATTTGAATTTACAACCAAGCCAATTTACTTGTGTCAGTATTATGAAGATATACGATACTTTTTATCTCCTCTGGTTCCAAGGGCATAAACAGACGTGCAATACATAAAAATATTATAAGAAAACATTTTCCTCACGAACATAGTGCAGGTACAACAAATATTAAATAACTATCCAGCATATAATAATTCACACGTCTTCCCTACAGAATAAAAAATAAACCGCTGGGTATTCATTCAATATTAACGATAATTCCGTAAAGCAGAGGGAAAAAAAAAAGCAGGTAAGTGGGTCATGTGAGAGGAATAATGGGTGACTCGTAACAGCCTGACGATGAAGTGGTTTCCTTCCCAACCTTGACAGCATCCAGCGTGGAGGGAGATGGTGAAGGTGAAGAGGGCCACCACGCCCACCAGCCTGCTCCTTGCCCACCCTCTCCCCTGCATCCTGGTCCTGCCGGCCGCCGCGATGGTGGTCCATGCTCGCGGTCTCCCGGTCTCCCAGAAGGGCCAAGGTGGATCGAGGAAGGGTCTCACCGCTCCCTGGTCTCGCTAATGAGTCTTTAAGGGTGCACTTGTTTGTTCACTAAAGAATATAACGACAGAATGAGGATGCGTGAAATTATACAGCTTCCTGCGTTTTTCCTTTCACGCAACACGGTAGGTTTCCATTAAAATGTTTCCGTACAAAACTGCAAATCTCTGACACTTCGCTGCAGTATTTTATAATTGTTTAAAACACCACTATGCAAATAAACACAAGCGCTAAAACATGTTTCTAAATTTTTCATGTAAGCACGTTTCAAGAGCGTTCACTGTTGTCCGTGCACCGCCCAAGGAACTCGGCTCATTCAAGTGGAGGTCGGAAGGCAGACAGACGCATGTAGGCTTCACTCCTCACCGACCCGGGATGGCATATTACTACTGTGCCAAGAATGCTGTCGGTGACACGGTACATAGCAATCAGTGCAGCCAACATAACTCCACCACAACCAAGTCTCTGTAAAATCTTAAACAAAATTCGTCTAGCTACAAGATCGTAAGCCTGGGAAAAATCGACAAATGTGACAAATAGGGTGTTTTTCTTTTTTTTTGCAAAATCAGTTAACAGTCGCAAAGTTACAATATGTTCAGTGCATCCTCGTCCTTTCTGAGCTCCTGCTTGTTCTCTATAAGGAATAAACCAGGCCCGAAGCCTTTCACACAATATTAAATCGTAAACTTTGGTAATGCTATTTAACACAGAGATTCCTCGGTAATTTCTAGCTTCCTGCCTATTACCTTTCTTAAATATTGTAAAGAACTTCGCTGTGGTCCAACTCACTGGGTAACTGGCAGAGAGGAAGACAGAATTGAATAACACAGTCAGAATGACTATCCAGTTTGCTGGGAGTAGCTGGAACACACCAGATGCTATTCCATCAGGACCACAAGCTTTATCTGCTTTCATTTTCTTAATCTGTACTGTCACTTCATCGGTAGTAATACTCTCATCTAACACTGGAATATTAATATTAGGGACATTGTTCTCCTCAAAATCATCCAATAATTCAAGGTCAGTCACAGTCTCAAAAAAGGTTTTAAATTCGTCATCAGTAGGAGAATCATGAACAGTAGGTCTATTTTGAAATTTACCCTTCCAGTCAATGGCCTTCCAAACTCTAGCATCATCACGATCATGTAGAATCCTATCCCAACGGTTTGTATTTCTGGTTACGTTATCAGTAACAACAACATTACCTTGACTTGCCTGAGAACACTCATATAAGACTTCAGCTACATTTTTGGCAAACTCATTCACATCAAAAACATTGGTGTCTACATTAGTATTAGATATGTTGTCCACAAAAGCCTCTTGATCAATACATGGCCAATTAATTGGTTTCTTTACAAATGCATTGTGGTTTGAGTGTTTCAGTATCGCATGTTCACCAAGCTGACAAGCTCTGTTGAAAAGATCACTAATATCTATGTCAGGTACTGATAATTGCAATGAAACAGGAGCATGGTCAGAGGGTAGGAAATCTGTCTGATGTACACTAAACTCATCAATATGGTTAACCATATTACTTGATGTCATGCATATATCCAGCTCCGATATCCACACATCACCTTGCCTGTATGTTACATTGCTTGTAAACTCTTTCTCTCTAACTCTTAAATTATTAACAACAACAAATTTATGGTCTATACACAGAGTGGCCAGAACATAGGCATTATCATTAAGCCTGTCGACATGGTCAGGAATGCGAGGGTAAGAATAGTCATAATAATCTGGTAACTCAGCACGCATCGGTAATTCACGCACAAACTCTCCAAATCTTGCATTTAAGTCACCAATAATTACATATTTCTTTTCATTTCCATTTTCTATCACTTTGTCTTGGATGGATGCAAAAGAATCATGGGAGAAATATGGAGAGTCACTCGGCGGGATATAACACGCCGCAACAACAACTCCTGGCAGTGAGCGAAACTGGAGCCACACCTGATCCTCAGTACTAGTGTCAACACGCAGGGTAGACTGAGCTAAATAGTTTTTCACCATAACCACTGTACCACCACGATGGGGCGACGTTTTATTGTTACTCCTATAAGATACATATCCTGGAAGACACACACGTAAAGGTGTTTTCACCTCATTCAAACAAACTATATCATATTTCATCAAAAAGACCTGAACACAATGTTTTTCTAATTTTGTTCTTACACCATTAATGTTCCATGAGATCAACTTAACTGCATGTACATGATGTTGTGGACCACTTAAAAACCCTGCAAAGACCATTTGTCGATTACTTCACCATCCTTGTACAGCTGGCGTTCACGGGTGTTCAGCTGAATATTGCATCCCGCATTCTCCGGGCGTTCTTTTTCTGTCCTCTCTGCGTCCCTCAGCCGCTTCCATTCTGCTCTGATACTTGGATGAACGTCTTTCTTGATGTATATCTTGTTGTAGGCGTCACCCGAAGACTTCAGTGTTTTGGCCTTGTCCAAAACAGCATCTCTCTCGTACTTGTTGGCAACAGTGACTAGAATGGGTCTTCGTCGGGGTCTTCCAACCGGGGTGTTGTTAGTGTTACCAATGCGGCGAGCTTCACGAACCTCACTTGCAACGCTCACCTTCTCCCATATCTTCATAATCTTCTCATTGTCTGCTGTTGCACCGTCCAGGCTCTCATGTTCATCAGGTACACCTGTGATGACCAAATTGCATTCCCGCTCTTTCCTGTCAATCATTTCTAGGTACCGTTGTTGTTTAGCGATGATTTCAGCTTGTCTGTCTACCTGTGACTTGAGCTCGGTGATCTTCTTGAGAACTGTGCTGTCTTGAGTTGCTATTGTCTTCTTAAGATCGCTCATTTCGTTCATCAGTGTGTCGAGTTTTGAGGTAACACTGGCGGGTGGCGGCCAGCTGCTGCTCTACTCTCGCCGCCTCCCCCATCTTCCTCCCACACGCCACCCGCCCCCTGCCCGTGTCCCGCGCGCCACCCAGCTATTTTCAATGCCAGCGCCTGCGTCTCCCGAATGAGTTGCGTTAAATAGTACGTTAATTAGTGATGTGCGTCCGGTTGCTTTGGTCCAGTAGATGAGCATGTTAGTGAATATAAAGCACCTCACTCATCTTCCAATAGAACATGAATCTCGTGGTCGGGGAGATCTCAAGCCCATATTTCACCGTTTATCATAACACACACTAAGCCTTCACTGCCATTAAGGAACAATTCACAAAACTAAAGACAAACTATGAGATATTTACAAGGACGTACAAAGAAGAGGATATAAAAAAAAAAATAAATAAATAAAATTGCAGTTTCTAGTCCGTACAAAGTTTGGAGGTGGCTGTAGAACAACAAGAAAGGTATTAGAGTGGTTATTAACTGAGGAGGGATGAGACAAAGGTCGATATTCAGATAGATAGATAGATAAATGATTCACATACATTCATATACAATTTACATCCATCCATCAACCCAATACATACAAACGACAGGGGAACAGAAACATAGATACATCGAAGAAGAAGCCTGCTAGGTACTCCGCTACATAATTTCCTACATGACCAGCTGCCGCCCCAGAGAACTCTCCTCAGTTGTGTTCGTCTTCGTCACATCTTCCTGAAGTGACACCATAAACGGTATTATGATAGAACTCTTCCGGTAAACATTGGTAAATCAGTTAGTGTTCCCTTCACCAAACACTTACATCTCAAGACCTAAATCTATTCTCTAAATATCATAGCATTACATAAAGTATGCATATGGAACTGGGAGTGCACGTGTTGATGACGGTAACAACGGAATCAAATTTTTAACAAGAATAATGATACAAATTAAAGAGACACAGAAAAAAGAGCGTCTCAGAGGCAGGAAATATAGAAGCCACCACCTAATCTTATGAGAAGAAGGAATACACTCATTAAAGTTGGGAGATGAAGCTGGAGGGGAGGAATGGATAAACTTTATTAACGTTACGCAGAAACAAGAAGAGGGACAGACGAAATGTGGATGTCACAGACCAAATGTAGTATCAGGAGTAGTATTAATTTATCTATACATAGCCATCTATCTATCTACCTATTCTATTTATCTGCATCCTTTGTTAGTCTATCTATCCATTCATCAGCTTATCAATCTATCCATCTATGAATCTATGTACAAGTAATCTAACATAACCACACCTTTACGTAATACTTCTACAAACACACTCAAAATTACCAAATGATAAACCACAATTTATACCTTTACCAACAGAAATTAAAGGAGTTAATAGTAGTAGTAGTAGTAGTAGTAGTAGTAGTAGTAGTAGTAGTGTATGTTCAGTTTCCAATAGAACCCATGTCGTATTATACTACAAACTAACTTGCGAATTCCAGAAATAGTTAACTCTCTACTTACACAATCCATTTACGTATTGTAGGAGCCTCTTCCATATTTTCCGCCAATATCTGGCAAAGAAACATATGTGCACACAGTTTCTACATTCAAGTAACTGCGAAGTACATTCTGCGCCAAATAGAAGTTAGGGATAAAGGAACTGAAATGCGAACGTTCGAAGCCGCGAAGTATCTGAGTCGTGACATGTGAGGGATGTGACCATAAGTAGCTAGGGATACGATACGTATGTAGAAGTGAAATCCTTTGTTAAACATCACGGAAGTTGTCCTTTGTTCATTCAGTCTAGGTACCTTCACTATTTTCTTTGATATTTTTTTTCTTAAGTAGTGGCAGCAGTGGCATTTGAACCCACGCCTTCTAAGAGACTGGTGTCACAAACCAGAAAACGTTCTAGTTCCCAGTAAGGGCATCATCCCTAAGTGCGCAAACGTTACCATGCTTACCACAGTCGCAGCTGATGTTGAGTGATGCATCAGGCGCAGATATATTTGGATCTCGTGCACTACTGCCTGAACCCAAGTTATATACAGTAATCCCTCAAGTGATCAAGTGATAGCTTTCAATTACGTTCCTGCTTCAGTCTGCCCCGTTTATGTTGCAATTTTAACTTGTTCTGCATTCAACCTCGACCATTTTAATTTTTGAAGGCAAATTATTTCACATTCATTAATCTTCTAATGATTTATTCTATTCGCCATGTTCGCCTTTCTCTTTTCCTCCCTCTTCCTTGTATTAATGAAGTTTGTTCATTTTCTCCCTTTCAATTTAATCTCTTAACTCTAATTAGCATATTCCTTCTTCTCTCATAAGATCAGATGTTTTTTTTTTTTTAATATTTACTGTCTTTGTGAACAGCTCGCTTTCCTCTCTCTCTCTCTCTCTCTCTCTCTCTCTCTCTCTCTCTCTCTCTCTCTCTCTCTCTCTCTCTCTCTCTCTCTCTCTCTCTCTCTCTCTCTCCTTCCATCTTGTTTAATTATTATTGTCACATTAGAGTTTGATTTCATAGTGGAGTTTGATTTCAGAGTGGTTATATCCATAATACTCTTACTAGGTGGTAGGCTGTAGACTGAATATGTTTTGTCTGTTCATCTATTTAATATGCATCTATTATCAATATCTACTTATGTATTTACACATTTATTTCACTGGACTTATTTACTATTCAGGTATTTATTTAACTATCTCTCTGTTTATCTATCTATCTATCTATCTATCTATCTATCTATTCATCCATCCATCTGCCTAAGCATCTATTATTCACATATTCATCTATCGATTAATCCATCTATCTATTTAGGTATATATATATATATATATATATATATATATATATATATATATATATATATATATATATATATATATATATATATATATATATATATATATAAGAGCGAAGAATCTGCATCAATGTTTGCTTCACGACCAACAGGATGGCTGCAGAAACCCAATGATTGCTTCAGGAAACACCAGGTGGTAATGCAACGTCTCAAAGTAGAACGTCTTCCCAGTGCAAACAGTGCGAGGAAGGAAGAACAGACTCAGGTGGAGATGATGAAGATGAGTGTGGGGAGAGGCAGGCTTGGGTTGTGGGTCTGTACATGGCCAGGAAGTGAACACCTTGACACTGAGATAAGGAATAAACAAGTTTTGTATTATCATCGACTATAATCGCAGGTACTGAAATCTATTGGTAAAATAAGTACATGATGAATTGAATGGAAAACATCTTCAACTATCAATAAGCGGTTGTCACTTAATCAATTCACAGGTGCACATGTTTTGGGGAATGACACAGGTTTAGTCTTACATTAACAAGAAAACGTAATGAGACGGAAAGGCGCTGCCTCTTCATGTTTTTGTGGGTGGTTAGGGAACTACTACACTCAGATGTTACTGTCAGCGACGAAATGAGCCTTAAATTGTGTAGACATACAAGCCATACATCTGCTTATGTCTTGTCTAATGCCGTTCTTTACAAAATGCCTGTTTTGAAATTTATACTTCCCGATTCAGAATAAAAAAAAGTAGGAATTCTATGAATATGATTACGAATTAAATATGTGTAATTATCTATTTACAATCAACTTACCATTTATACCCATATGAAAATGAAAAAAAAAAAAAAAACATAATATAGATTACACATTTCACAACCCACAGGTATTACATTTCCTGATGCATTTAGAGCGGAATTTAGTCGAGTCTCTGGTACCTGCGCACGATCTATCACAAACATAACTAAGCATGAGGATGTGGAATCAGCGTCTTCCGGCTCGAGGCACCAAGTTGAGACGCCGTGACTCAAGCGGCAGGCGAGGCTCGGACACTGATAACTTTCGTGTGTACTGTGCGACCTGCAATGGAGCACACCTGTGAAGAACTCCGACAAGTCTTTCCAGCACCGACGTTGAGGGAAAAGGAGAGCATAATTTAATCATCTTATATACAATTGATCATACCGGAGCAGATGTGTGTGTGTGTGTGTGTGTGTGTGTGTGTGTGTGTGTGTGTGTGTGTGTGTGTGTGTGTGTGTGTGTGTGTGTGTGTGTGTGTGTGTGTGTGTGTGTGTGTGTGTGTGTGTGTGTGTGTGTGTGTGTATGTGTGTGTGTGTGTGTGCGCTGTTTATTTTCTTAACCCTAGGACATGCACATAACTTCAAAGAGCGAAAAGATGAAGGAATCAGTCTAAAGTCAGTCTGTGGCACGTGGACCAAAACATGACGCTGCTTATCCGGTTGTTTCCCTAAAAGTAGACGCAGACTGAAGGAAGGTAAAGGGACGCCAGTCAAGGTTGTGGGTGAGAGAGCTCGTGCAAAAACAAAGGTGGGGCATTTCACCGCCACCGAGACTTTGGCACGCACCAGTGACTTGCTACATTATGGTAGACTGATTAACTGCTCTTCATTTACTGTGTTTACTCTACCCACAGCATTACGTTAGCCTTAATAAATGGGGAGGGAGGGAGAAGGAGAGAGAGAGAGAGAGAGAGAGAGAGAGAGAGAGAGAGAGAGAGAGAGAGAGAGAGAGAGAGAGAGAGAGAGAGAGAGAGAGAGAGAGAGAGAGAGAGAGACTAGTACAATATCTTTACCGTATCAAAAACTCCATCTCATTCACAATCAAGTGTTTCTCCTCCTCTTACGGTAACATCACTTTCTATTCTCTCAGAAAATGTCGCCACTACATTACGGTGTGACGCTCGACTTCCTCTCTAATGTACGAGAACACGTGAGATCACTTTCACTGTGTGGTTCGTCTTTCCGTCTTCCAGTGGCACCATTCCCTTCCTATTTCCACTTAATAATGTAACACTTCACTGCTCACCTGCCGGAAATCTGGTCTTGCCTAGAATTTACCTCCAGCAACCTACACATTTGGTTTTCTTGTGTGTGTGTGTGTGTGTGTGTGTGTGTGTGTGTGTGTGTGTGTGTGTGTGTGTATGTATGTGTGAACTATGACAGAATTCCGATTCTGGTATAAGATAATGTATGAATACAACAAGAATGAAAAAAAAAAAATAATAATAAAAACCTTTCTTATCACGACTATCACTACATCACCATCCAAACACCAGTGATAAAGAACACCTTCAAGCGCTTATCTTTGTGACCAGTGAAATATAACATGCTCGATCTTGTTTGCCGAGGTACAAGTGACAATCAATCACAGTTTCTCAAGAGTGACCCTGCTACCACATCACCTCGCTTGGTCCACCGCTACAATTCAAACCCGTGATTCCTTTACACAATCATAAAGGAAAAATTGTAGATGAATATAAGAACATAAGAACATAAGAAATAAGGGAAGCTGCAAGAAGCGACCAGGCTTACACGTGGCAGTCCCAATATGGAAATACTCACCTAACCTACACTGAACGAGTCATGGAGGAGAGAACAGATGAGAAGGAGAAAGGAACATAAGAGTATAGGTGGGTAAGTGAAAGGCATTCAGAAACAGATGAACCCAAACCAGGAGTCCGTGTGAGAGGAACTAAGCTGATGTATAGTTCCACTTCAATTTCCACAGTCAAATTCCAGCAAAACCACGATGGATAAGGATCTCTCTCCCTCTGCCTCTCCCTCTCTCTCAGTAGCTGTAACAATATTATACTTCAGGACAAAGGACCAAAATCTGACCAGACGCGGGTTGGGCTTGGGAATGTTCCTTTCATAGTACCTTCACATCTTGACCGCACCAAAAGTTTTCTATGGGCGCCTTATGCATCTACTTTAGCTCCGATAAGCCGTGTGTGTAGTAGTAGTAGTAGTAGTAGTAGTAGTAGTAATAGTAGTAAAACGAAGAGGCCATAACTGGGAAAGAGCGTTTTCAATACCTGCAGCAGCGCCGTCCTTTCATTAGCTTCTACGCACTTTTCGCGGAAGATCACCACGGAGCGGTCTGAGACGTATAAACAAAGAGGCAAGCAAGATGTATATACACAGAGAGGCAAGCGAACTGGGTATTAATATTCTACCTATCAGTATTGACAGTTTCGTCTTTGCTGACAGTAATCGTCAAGTCTAATCTAGGACACCGCAGAATAACATTAACCAACGCCCACAGCAGCAGCAGCACCAACAGCAACATACATCCCCCAGTGACCTTATCATTAAATCAGCTCCATGTTTCGTATTTGACGTTTACACACATAACATTTCAACATAAAAGCTTAGCCTTCAACATTGGAAGTCAGCAGAGGCGATGTGTAGGTTCCTGCATGTTGAGGTTCGTTGATCACACTTAAGTACATCCATACATAACCTGTATTATTCCCAACACCTTCAGCAGTCGCCGTTAATCAGTATACTTATCCAGAGCCGAATTACACTTGTCTATTTAAGGATATCTTGATGTGATACCAAGCCACCTACTACTACATATCCAGTACAAAAGATGGACCTCCAGAATAAAGTACTACAACACTCACACAATAGAACCACCGTAACCTATGTAAATTGCTGAATAAGTACACCTTCTGAGTAATATTTCTGTAACCCAGCGGCGCATACAAAGAACTACTAATGAAAGACTGAGGAAAATAGTGTATCAGCAGTTCTAGAAGACTTAAGACATCACACAAGATCAGATTTTCATAAGTGGCTTTTAATAGTAGTTACGATCGGAGGTGAAATCGTTTGAGAATCCGGTCCCTGCTTATCACCGAATTAAAAGACTTTCCATTTAACATCCTGCAACATTTCCATCTTCGTCCTGCAGTGTCACTTTGTTCCTGCACGCGCTACACTCCCTCACCTCCCGAAGTGGATGTTAACTCTTCCCCCAAGTGCTACTACTATGTTTCTCGCCGCTCATGCTTACTCACCCTCATACTCACACACTCACGGCGCTACTCGCACTTATTAACCATCCCTAACTCTCACGCTCCTCTCCCACCCCATTCATTCACGCTACCTACGTCGTTCTGTATTGTGTTCGGGCTTTCCTGCTTCACTTCCCTATTAACACTTCATGCTCCTCTCATTCACTTCCCAGTCGCTCATGCCACATTCTCATTACTTACCCCATGCTCCGCTGCCCCTCTGAGTCTCGCCACGGACGCTCTCATCCAGCAGACACACGACTCTACTTCGTTCCACCTAATGATGCACCAGCGAGCCACAAGTTTGCAGAGCAGCGCCACATTTTGGTTCTAACGCTGCGTGTGGTTGGTGATTTGCTGCATAACCTTCCTCAACCCTCTTGTCTGACGCTTGACTTCTCTTTTGCTTTGATGGCTTTCTTTCGTCCGCCAGCAGAAGGTTCCTGGTTACCTGCAACACGGATTACAGAGGAGAGTAATGGCGACATGTTTCAGTGGGAACATTTTTATGGTCTAGAAGGAGGATGATAAAGGAGTCCCAATTGTCTAACGATCGCTCTGGCAACGCACACCTAGAATTCTGGCTCAATAAACCACACTGATAGAAAACGCAGCGAGGGGTTTCTCCAAGTCTTTTTTTTCGTTTTCTGTATAGTGTGTGTGTGTGTGTGTGTGTGTGTGTGTGTGTGTGTGTGTGTGTGTGTGTGTGTGTGTGTGTGTGTGTGTGTGTGTGTGTGTGTGTGTGTGAGTGAGTGTGTGTGTGTGTCGCATCCATAGCGGGCATTGGCGCCGTGGCACAAGTTTACACCCAACATTGCCCAGGTAACGCAGGCAAGCCGTTTGACCTGCACACTTATCATCATTTCAGTGGCACCTCAACAATTACACGAAAAAAAAAGGAAACATATTTTCGCTTCCAGAAATAAAATGTTATGACTTGCTTGCCACCAACTTTCTACTCGGAAGCCTCGCCCTGATCAAACACCTCGGTATTATCTAGGTCAAACTTTCTCAGAGATGGAGGATGACAACGCGATCATTAAATTATAGAAAAATAAATTCTAACTTACGGTGATCTTTGGGATTGTCTTCCATTAAGATGAACCTTTATCCGTCACCTCATGAATACTGACTGGATCATCTGTTTCTTCCTTTTTCCAGAACCCCGCGTGGCTGTAGTGCATCCCCTCTTATGCTGTTGTCTTGCTTGATATGCTGCGGTGGAGCTTCTATCGTCCTGGAAGAGCAAGGAAGGGCAGCACGATAAGCCTTTGTGTAACATGTCCTGCCTGTGTTTCAGCGGCAGCCATGGAGAGTCTAGTTTATAATTCCGAGATGCAGGGAAGGGAAGAAATAACGTCACATTTGTGTAGAGACGAAAGGGAAGAAGGGATGGAGGGAATAAATAGTTCAACAAACATATCTATTAGATTTTAGTTTCGTTGCATCAGATTGTCTAGGGTTACTCTAGTTAAATAGTTCTCGTCTTACTGTAATTTCCAGTCAAGAGTAATTCAACGCTTGATTTCAGCGTGGCGGTAAGAACTATAGAGGGAATGATGAAACTCGAAAAGGTAGAAGTCACGCTAAACTTTGGCATCTCAGCTGTACAGAGGCCAGGAGTTCATTTGTGGTTAAGATCAAAACTTGTGGTCTTTCATATTTTATAAAGGAACACTTTTCAATAAAAGACCAGAAAGCCTCTGAACTTTCCATCTATCACATCCAGATCTACATCCACATCCTGCTTGGTATACAGGAATGATATTGGTCTTGGGAGGTGAGTAAAACTTAATAACACGTTCTCTTTACCAACTTTGCAGCTGTCATGTTAATCTGCGGCATCTGCACTGCGTCTTTCCATCTGTCCCCGTCTTCACTTCCTGCACTTGTTTCCTCTTCATTATCATTCATCTTTTTCCTCGCGATCCTCGTCCTCCAGTTCTTCCTTTTACATCTATCTAACTTCACATTCCTACGTTTCCTGCTTCTCTTCTTCTTCTTCTCCTCCAATGGCAAAAGTTATAACGAAAAACAACGTACGTAACTGCAATTGGTGCACCTTTGATTCTGCTTATCATATACTAAAACGACAATGACAGCAGCAGAAGCAGCAGCAACAACAACAACAATAATCCATTATAAGTTACCTAGTTGCCATGTCCATCATTCTAATCATCATCACTACGTTCATTAATTATCACTGAATTTTAAGACATACACCCACGTCCACACCCACAGACACACACATCCTTGGAGGCGAGCGAGCAGTGGAGCAGTGGTAGGTGGGAGACAGTAAAGAGGAAGTCTCATAAACATCCCAGAGCGTATTCAGGGTAATGTCCCAGTTAAGGTTGGAGTTTATGGCCAAGTTTTTGCACTTAACGAGCAATGATCTGCACGTCAGCCCACAGGGAACGAGGCGATATGAGCTAATGAGTTGAAAGTGAGTAGTGGCGCGTGAGATCCACTTACTTCATGATGTGTGTGTGTGTGTGTGTGTGTGTGTGTGTGTGTGTGTGTGTGTGTATGCACTCTCTTCAAGCAACTCACGTCCTAGCGATCTTAGAGTTGCCCTTCATCTTCAAGGGCCAGGCAAGACACGTCCACACACTCAGCGCGAGGAGGATCAAACACTACCTTAATAAATACCGTCCTCTGTGCTTTTCTTGGACCATAAAAGTTTCCTTTCCGCTCCTTCCCCCGTCAGGGTTACTCCACCTCTCCGCACCTCCACCACATCTCCGCGGGCGACAGTTCTCTTGATTACATTAGCCGCTTTCAACAGGTAATGAATGTGTTTGTGTCGCCAGAGGGATGTTGTGAGAATTACACTAAATCTGGAAGAAAAATTAAAGACGGTGAATTTACGAGAGTATATTATGTGGCAAATTCAAGTCTGCTGCGAGGCCAATCATTGTCTATTATTTACTCAAGCCTAGAGACATCAGTTATGTAAGTTTTGCAAGTCAAACAAAACATATGATCATGATGATTGTGAAACTTGAGAATGAAGAATTGCAATCTCATCTGCTTTTTACTCTCCAGCATTAGCATCAAGGCATTACTGGGGAGCTGCTGGGAGGAAAAGAATGAAGGTCACTAGGATATTGAAAATTCCTAAAGGTGGAAATGGAGAGGAAAAGCTTGAAAACTTCTGGTCTAAAGGAAGCAGCAG
The DNA here is from genome assembly GCF_035594125.1 of Scylla paramamosain. Taxonomy (NCBI): domain Eukaryota; kingdom Metazoa; phylum Arthropoda; class Malacostraca; order Decapoda; family Portunidae; genus Scylla; species Scylla paramamosain. Next base: position 337,233 of record NC_087171.1, on the reverse strand, counting down.
AAAGAAAAAAGGTGGTTTTTATAGAGGCGTTGAATAGCAGAGACCTGACAAGTGAGCACAGTTGTAGGCTATGTAAGGATGGAGGCAGCTGGGATGGTGGTGGCCACGCGCCGCTAAACACTCAGCTTGTTATGTTTGATGGAATGATTAGGGAGGCTGCTAAAATGGTGTGCGTATGTGCGTGTGTGTGTCTGGGGAGTGGGGTGTAGTAAAAATTAATATCAAAATAAACTATGATAACAAACTTCCACGCATTAACGAAGCATATAATGTTAAAAGTTGGAGAAGGTTAAATTCATTCACCTGAGTGTGTGGGAGAATGTGTGTGTAAGAGTGTGTGTGCAGAGACAGACAGACAGACAGACAGACAGACAGAAACAGATACTCGTATAGATTTCGAGATAGGAGACAGTCAGGCCAATATGGATTACAAGCACGAACCATTTCCCGGCGACGTCCCTTTTACACCAAAGTGAAACTAGATCGCGCAGCTCATGGCAATTTGGCTCCTCATATGTCCAATATATCCCGTCCTCGCTGCCAGACAGATATGGAAAGGACCCGGAGTGTGGAAGGCGGCTACCATTAAGGGAAAGGGAAAATTTGGGGGAACCTGAGATGCGATATTGCCTAGCTCGTCCATCTTCCTATGACCCGTGTGTAGATACCCAACATGGATATATATATAGGTATCCAACACTGCCATGTGTGTAGGGCCACCTATAATGGCCATGGATGTAAGCACGCAGTATGGTTATCTATGTAAGTGTCCAGTAAGGTTATGCACATCTATAACCATCCAAAAGAGGTCCATTGTTTTTGGCATCCAGTATGACTGTCGTTGTGTCTGAAGGTGAAGAATGGACACAGTAACAATTATTAGTATCATAATCCCAATGGTTGGTAAAGCTCTTGTATAGTCGGAAAAGGCAATAAATCTTTCTGAATGCTAAGAAATTGGCTTGAAATTGCAAGATATGTATGAGCAGAGATAAAGAAATTATTTTAGTATTACCAATGAAATCAGAAGTCGTGTTTACAATCATAATTCATAACTGGTGAACCTTCAAAACGCAAACTACGCGAGATGAATAAAATCAAGTCACATTCGGTTCGTTAGTCATAACATTGGCCAGGCGTGGGCGGCAATGCACCTCAAGCAGCTTTGCAATGATGTTCAGCGATGCCCGTGTCACAAGTACAAAGTATATGCAGGAGTACTATCAAAACCATCGTTCTTTCCACAACCGCTGAAGTGAAACTAGAATCTTACATTCACTGACGTAGAAGAAACCTAATATTCCTCGCATAACTGAAGAAATCGGAGCCCTCCCTCCTTCCACTTTCCCGACCGAGATTTCACCCTCACAAGTGTCGCCAGGGGAAGAAAAGGGAGCCGAGACAAGAAAAGACACAAATGAGACGAACAAAGCAATGCGTTAGAAGAGAAAGGAAACAAGAAATATGCAAAATACAAGGAAGGGAGACACCAGTAAAGAACAGAGAATGAATGGCGGACTGACAAGAAAGGATTTCAATGAATGATGATCATCATCATCATTTCATGCCGCAAATTAACGACTGCGAACATCCCAGGGCTTATTTATTTTCAACGCTGATCACTCTATTATGTAAATGAAGAATTTGACACTAATTCATCGGATTAATTACTCGTTACTGATTAAGGCATTACCCATAACACCTCGCCTGAGTTGTCACGCTATCAGATAACACCTACGCTCTGTATGTATGGGTGGTGCTGGTGGCGATATTGAGAGAGAGAGAGAGAGAGAGAGAGAGAGAGAGAGAGAGAGAGAGAGAGAGAGAGAGAGAGAGAGAGAGAGAGAGAGAGAGAGAGAGAGAGAGCTAAAAAGAAAAGACAGAGACATACTGACTGAAAGACAAATTGAATGCCTAACTAACCGATTGACAGACAAACAAGAAACACACACACACACACACACACACACACACACACACAAGTGAAATGGATGCGTCTGGATTTGCGCTGATGAGAACTTGAACTTCGTGCAACCGCGCAAGACTTCATCTTCCCCTCCCCTTCCCTTCCCTCCAGCCCCCTTCCCCCCTCTCTCTCTTCTTCTCTCCTCTCTCTCTCTCTCTCTCTCTCTCTCTCTCTCTCTCTCTCTCTCTCCTGCTGGAGTCCCCTCTTTCCCTCTTTTACTTTTCTTACTTTTCCTCAACTTTTCCTGCACCGTCCTTCACTTTTATATCTTTTTTTCGTGCGTTGCTAATTTTTTTCCTGTTTTTTGGGGGAGAGAGAGAAAGAGTGTTAGAAGAGAAAAAGAAAGGCAAGGTGAAAGGAAATAAAAGAATAAACGTAAAAAAAAAAAAAACCTTGGGGAAGGGAGGTGGAGTGATGGGTTGGAAGAAGCGAAAAAGAGAAGAGCATACAAAGGAAGCAGCGAGAGGGTGAAAGAAACCTGGAAAGTGAGGAGAAGCTGCGGAATTGAGGTCAAGTGGGCTTTTATTCGATGGACTTTGTGGCATTAAGAGTGGTAAAGATGTTATTAATGGTGATAATAGGTCCAATCTTAGCGTCCCGTTCAACACTATCAATCATCCATCTTACTGTACATAGGGCACCGAATCAATCTCGAAGGCAAATATAGAAACACTGGGCTTACTCTCTTCTGTTCATGTGCTGTATTCTGACTGTGTATCATTTAAGTTTAACCTCTTATTACTAATCAGTCTTTCCCACAATCATCTGCATCTTTTAAAGGAGTTATTTTTCTTACTAGTCTCTTTAAATACATATTTCTTTAACTGTGTAACTTCGTAAAGATGAAATTAACCACATATTCTTTCTTCATATCGGATACAAACGAGGTCATTACAGAGGTCTTAATGTTAGCAAAAGACACCGTTATCAGTTAAAAAGTTGAGGCACAAGGATTAGACTATATAACGCTAAAAACATCCTTTTAATTACCATTTTTGTGATCTATAACTCATGAGGAGCGAGAAAATATCAAAAAGTTTAATTCAGGAATGGCGAGATGCATGTAATCCCCGCCCTAACCTACAGACCATTAGGAAAAGAGCGCCGCCTTTCCTTACTTGTTGCTGTGAATCTGGATCGAACTCACAACCTTTCAAACGACCTAGTGTGCCTTGAGAATGCCGCACGTATGTTCATTTCTGCAGTGGACAAAGTTCAGCCAGTACAAGAGGAATGAGGAAAGAAGAGAGAGAGAGAGAGAGAGAGAGAGAGAGAGAGAGAGAGAGAGAGAGGAGAGAGAGAGAGAGAGAGAGAGAGAGAGAGAGTGAGAGAGACAGAGGAGAGAGAGAGAGAGAGAGAGAGAGGAGAGAGAGAGAGAGAGAGAGAGAGAGAGAAGGGGGGGGCAAACATACAGATGTGTATGATTGAGTAAGTGGATGTCTGAATGAGTGAGTGAGTGGTACAATAAACCACAGCTCCTCAATGATGTAACTAAGACACTCCACACAGTTATATATAACGATCCTAAAATTACTACTTCATAAATTACAGAAAGTTATTTAAGATATTTAAAGGTTTCTATGCAAAGGACCCATGAATCTGAACTTATTTTGATTCCCCCCATCTCTCTCTCTCTCTCTCCTCTCTCTCTCTCTCTCTCTCTCTCTCTCTCTCTCTCTCTCTCTCTCCTCCTCTCTCTCCTCTCTCTCTCTCTCTCTCTCTCTCTCTGCGGCAAACTGGATATACGTTTCAATATTTCAAAAATTACTTCAAAAGGGAACGGAGTCTCGAGAATCTATGTATTTTGTTATGAATTTCACTCCCCTGAACGATTTTAATTCATCCCCTTTCGAGTTATCTGTGAGAGCTTCATAAATATGGTAACAGTTCATCTCTTCCACTACTTTGTCACTAAGTTTAATATATGGTAAGTCCATTATAGTAGCTTCAGTATGGCTTGTTCTGGGTTTTCGTCAAATACAAATGGAAAAATGAAAAAAAGAACGGTGATTATCAGTAAATTGTTCGAAACTTGCATCACTCAGTTGCTATACGAGTGAAATGTGCATTTTTATTATCATGGGTAGTGAAAACTCTTGTATGATGCACAGTACTGCAAACGGCCCACCGGTATTCATCACCCATTTGTTATCTAGTTGTCAAGTATTAAAATTCGATCACTATTATCCCTAAGTTAACATTATTAACTGTTACTTCAGTGTCTACATCACTGACACCCAGCAGCCCATTCCACTGAGAGAACGAGCACGATCTCTCCACACAGTCACCAGAGGCGGTCCTGTACTGCTGGCAACACTCATAGGGAGGAACATGGAACGTCTGGCTTTTGCGACACTAATGCTGTTATCGTGACGGCCTTTCCACTTATAATGTGTTTTAGAGTTGCTACATAAACAACAACAGTGGCTACATCATCAAAAACAATAACTGCAATAATTGTTCTATTACACTACGTAATTATGTTCACGAATTTATTTATCTATTTATTTTTATTCTAGATCTCGCGCGTTTATCATATTCGACGTGAGACACATATGCTCTCTCTCTCTCTCTCTCTCTCTCTCTCTCTCATCTCGAATAGATAAAGCAAGTAAATTTCAACATACTTACTCTCCCACAAGGTAATGAGATCATTGGTCTTGTTTCTACATAATATTTGTAACTTTTATTTATTTATTTTATATATTTATATTTTTTTTTCTAAGGATGATGGAGTAGGAATTAGATTTTTTTTATCCAGTATAATTTTGTAGCACGTCCATCTTCGTTCACACACGCAAGAAAAACCACACCATACCCAGCACAGCACAGGGGGTGACGGGAGCGGGCTGAGTATTACGTAACCAGAGGCACTCACAAACCTCAGATTTCCGGAGAGACATGTGTAACCCTCATCCTCTACTGTCCTGCACCCGTTCCCCTCACAATCCCAGTCAGCCATTCCAGTAGTCACACTTGTCTGCATAAACACAATGAACCCCAGACATGGACTGAGCTCACTGAGGCTCTTCGACCATTTGGGTGATAAAAAGCAAGACGATGCAGCAGTCCCTAATGCCCTGCCTGGCCCACCGTGAGGCAGGGGAGCGTGGGCTGCTGAGAGGTGAATGGCATCAGCAGGGCCTTGACGCGAGGGACGAGAGGGAAAAGTGATACATGCTGGCGTGTGGGGTAATAAGGAGAACGTGTGCCAGTTTTATGGGACAAGTCGCTGCGGTAACGTCTCGGAAAGGTCTCCACGATGACTGATGTTTGTGCTTTCTTCTTTTGATTTTTTTTTTTTGTCCTTGACCTTCACAAGATGAGACAACCTCCACGCACACACATACTTTTTTTATTGCAAAATGTCAACATACGCATCAACAAGTCAGGTGTGCGCATTGATTACTAACCTGTCACACTCGCCTCCACTGTCCTCAGCTCTCTCCTTTAACATTAAATTCTCTATAAATAACCTATCAACTGTCAGGTCTTTTAAGGGACTGTCAGCAGATCAGACGGTTGATGATTTTAAACGAAAACGTAATAGGAGTGAGAGAGGCAAACTATTAAACTGTTAGACACGACTGTATCAAGTGTTTGGTATCATGAACATGCCTGACTGGTTCTTACAAATCTGACTTCAGCATACGAGCATTCGCCAGCCGTCCTTTCCCTACCCTTTCTACAACCCTGCACTCAACTCCAGAGCATCCCTAAACCACATCATTACTCCCTCCCTGCTTCCGTTTATTCTAACCAAATTTACGTATACCAGCCAAAGACTCAGGTGATGGGACTATAATATGGATGGAATGATACCTGAGGATTGAATGAATCAGCTTAAGTTACGGAGGAGGAATATAATCTTAAGTTGCGAAGAGGCAGTCGCTCCTGTCCCGCTTGACTTGCAAGCGAGAACGACCAGAGGACGAAACACCACCAGGGGATATGGGATCTCTGCTTCGTCTAGATGTGTTTGTTCCTTCTTTCCGGAGTCTTTTCATGTTCTGTACACTTTTTTTCTAATTAATTTCTTCCTCGTGGTTGTTGTTGTTGTTGTTGTTGTTGTTGTTGTTGTTATTGTTGTTGTTTCCTTGTCATTGTCTTCCTTTTCCTTCTCCTCCTCCTCACCCTTCCTCCTCCTTCAATTCCTACTCCTCTTCTTTCATATTCGTCTTCTTTGTCTTCTCCACCTCTTCCTTCTCCTGTTTCAAATCCTCGCGGGCCGTCCCTACCGCGTGGTGCCACTTAGTAAATTAAGTTTTCAGATCCTTGATCCATTTATTTGCGTACCCTGCAACCAGAGGAGAAAAATATATTCGAGTCAAGAAAGTCAACCCGCTTCTGTTCGTCTCAAGAGGAAAATAAGTCATACAGTTTCCTGACGAGTGTTTCGATCCAATAAGAACGAGCAGCACGCAGGGCAAGAGAGAGAGAGAGAGAGAGAGAGAGAGAGAGAGAGAGAGAGAGAGAGAGAGAGAGAGAGAGAGAGAGAGAGAGAGAGAGAGAGAGAGAGAGAGAGACCGGGTTTAATTTCTTGCAGTGGTGGGAATGGCCTTTTGTTTTCGTTATTGATGTTGTTGCTCCTGAAATTTCTTCACAGACGCTCTGATATTAATGAATCTTCGCTATGAAGCAGCGTATAGTAAACTTGAGCAAAGGAAATCCTTATAATTATAGTGTACAAGTACGATATTTTTCCCTTCTTAATCACTTGGACCCAGCCATAAACTCCTGTTCATCCAATCATGCTTGTGACAACGCATCTTGTAAGTCTGGCAAGCGCTGGTTAACCCTCTTGCCTTCCCTTCCAAAAGATGATAATATAGTTCCACTTACTCTTCTTTTCTAGCAGTATTAATATTGCAACGCTCAAAAATTCAGAGTCTCCCCTCGTGTATGCATTAAAAACAAGTTAATCTGCCATGAAACGCCATTCCTGCGTCTCTTAAAATATCCACTAATGCATCACCCTCTGCTGCTGCCTTGTTGCAGGACTTTAAAGGCGCAGGCTGCATTATGTTGTTACTTATTTCCTTGTGGTTATTTACCAAAACTAGGGCACAGTTAACCTACCTTAATTAGGCTCACCAAGCACTCACCACAAGAACCCACTGATTAATTTAAACCTCCTGCTTAGGTTCACAGAAACCTGGGCCACAATTTAAAAATTTAATGGTTGAATACATAATAAAGAAAACACAAATGAGTACATAATAAAGAAAACACAAATAAAATATGAGTGCTTAACACTCTTAGAGGCCACACTGCTGGCACTCCAAAATACCTGATCCCATGAGAAAATGGGTAAATCCACATACAAATAAACAGGAGAAATAAACACTTCACGCACCAACACAAGAAATGTTATATGCCACTGACAGTCCCACCCTAACCAGTACCCCCAGGACCCTCACACCCTATAGGCCCAACCGCACACCGACCCAACGCGCTGAAGGTACGCCACTACCACTACCCTGAAGTACTGCAGCTCTTCCTCCATGCACGGCGGTACTAACACCATAGCAGCCAGGGACAGCAAGTTCCTCACTGCAGCCTCCTAGTTCACAGTATCTGCTACGGTGCCACCTCACTGACGTCCCACAGCACACTGCCAAGACCAAACTCCTGCCAACCAAGCGTACAAATCACCACCCTATCTCCCAATAATGTCCCCCAATGTACACTGTTTCACCATGAAAGAATACATCAAATCCCAATAACATACCTGCAAATCAAATGGCAAATCCACCACTACTCTGCACCCTGTCTCTCTCTCGCTCGCCTCTCCCGCCAAAATCGCCACAACAACAAACCTTCAGGGCCTTAAGACTCGTTTTGGCGGGACTCGCTGACTAGTCTGTGAGCCTCTCGCAGGCGCGCCCACTTCAACTTCTTACATATATATATATATATATATATATATATATATATATATATATATATATATATATATATATATATATATATATATATATATATATATATATATATATATATATATATATATATATATATATATATTAATAAACAAAACATGGAGACTTTGATTACAGCAGTGCAAAATTTGTGCACCAGCATATTCTGATTAAATAAACGATAACTTGGGGCGTATCTTTCAGGGAAATCCAAGTTTGATCCTCGATAATACCTCATTTATTCCCCTGGACCCTCATTTGTCATTTCTTTGAAGGAACCACATCACCGAAACCCTAATAAAAAAAGAAACAGTAGCAAAAAATTACGTCATGTTTAGCAGAGAAGCACAAACTGAATTTTCAATATCACCTTACTAATCCCATTACGGCTACACCTCCCACTGCTTTGAAGAGTGTAGCGTGTTGCCGAAGCAATGTAACAAAAAATATTGTGGAGCGCGTCCTTACCATAATCAGCTTTTTCCCTCTCAAAGGTTCGCTCACGTTAGGGGAAATTTCAATAATGCTTGCCTCGACGTTGTTTTCCTGCCCAGAGTTGCTAGGCGGGGATCAAAGCGGCCAGGCTCCTCCGGCCGCGTGCCGCTATCACAGGAGAGGGCGGCGTGGCGAGGGGCTTGCCGAGAGTGAAGGCTGGGTAGGATGGCAGTCTGAAGAGAGAAAGGGGAGTAATCACCAAAGACTGCATCGATAATTGTAACACATCATTATCGAATGTGGTAAGGACAGAATATGAAAGTGATCATTCTTGGGACGATTTTGTTTTTTTCAATACTCCGATATCAGAAGTATAAAGTTGCCACAAAGGAAGTCACAGTCTACGTGGTAACTTTTATATCTTTGAGCGGAACAGAAGTTATTATAGTTAGCTAATGAGCTGTTTGATGCTCAGAGCAATCCAAAGACAAGGAACGAAAGGGAAGCAGTGGCTAAATACGGATTTCTCTACTGATTTGGTTATGTTGTTGTTGTTGTTGTTTGAATCGAATATGACACCACTACTTTGGGGAACTGTCCATGAATACTGAAACATTTAGATAAAAAAAAAAAATAAAATAAATAAATAAAAACATCAAGCGAAATACGGGTATATTTCGACAAGCAACATTTCGCACTGGGTATTTCAAATTAGTCATTTGTTTTATTCAGCGATCGGATTTTCTTTGTTCCACTTTTTTTTCTTTTTTTCATGGAAGCCACGCAGTATTTGCGGGAAATATCTAACTGTATAACAAGTGAAAGCGGAGATGACTGCGGTGCTTCACAAAGGGGATGTTTAATAAAGCCAGTGATAGAGATAAATTGTGAAAGCTACTGGAGCATGGATCAATGAGAAAGGTTTTGCATGAACTGTGCAGGATTTTCTTGTATATCACATATATATATATATATATATATATATATATATATATATATATATATATATATATATATATATATATATATATATATATATATATATTACTGAATCCTCTGTTTATCTGTCGATCTGTCTGTCTGTCTGTTTGTCTGAATGTCTATCTGCTTAATTTTCTTATTGCTAATCTTTATTTTCTTATGTTCCCTTAGTTTCTTATTACGGAGCTTGAAAAGATTAGACAAATTTGTTAATGGGAAGGATAAGTGGAGATAAGCAGCTCGTTTCATACAAGGACTGCTACGAGTATGTCTGATGGCTTCTTGCAACTTCCTTTATTTTCTTACTTTCTTCCTAAATTCTTGTTCTAAATAGACAAAATCTACTGATAAAAATAATAACAACCATCCCGTAACAGTCGATCAGTCTTGATAATATACAAATAGAACAAGATCTTAACAATTCTGCATCTCTCAAAAGTTATCATCAAAATACTGTATACCACACACACACACACACACACACACACACACACACACACACACACACACACACACACACAGTAACTGCCACATTTATTTTCTCCTACAGTCAATATTGCTGTAGCGTGTGCGTTTATATAGGAACTAAGGGGACAGCACACGTTGTCTAACATTATACAACACCCTGCCTCGACCTTCTGCCGGAGGGAGTGTGTAATGGGAGGTGAGCTGCACCGTCCAGTATCCACAATTGGATAATGCAACTTCCGCTCAATTCGATCTGAGTTACATAAAAATTCGCTCCCTATATTGTACACGTTAGTGCAGATTAGTCACCTCTCCTGCCCTTCACTCTACTTTAGGGCTCGCACTAAGAACATAAAAAAATAAGGGGAGCTACAAGAAGCCATCAAGGCCTACACATGGCAGTCCCTGTACGAAATAAACTTGTATATTTCCACCCAATCCCCATCCATAAATTTGTTTAATCTTTCAAAGCTCCTTAATGACTCGGCACTAACAATCTGATTAATGAATCCTTTCCATTCATCTGCCACTCTGTTTGAGAACACCTGAATGTTTTTTTGCAACCTCCTTCGGTATCATAAATTTCCTGGGAGATGCTTGTAATCTCTTTGCTGGTGAACTATAACAGCGGTGCTACATTTGGCAAGGTTGCAATTGCAGAGAAGTGGGAACAAATACAATTTCTGCCGTAATCTATTTGTGGTCAGTCTTTTTTCCGAAAATGCACTTTTCAGCTGCCAGTGCATTTTTCTGCGTCACGGAGTAAGTCAGTTAGTCAATAAATCAGTCAGTCAGTGTGTGTGTGTGTGTGTGTGTGTGTGTGGGTGTGTGTGTGTGTGTGTGTGTGTGTGTGTGTGTGTGTGTGTGTGTGTGTGTGTGTGTGTGTGTGTGTGTCTGTCTGTCTGTCTGTCTGTCTGTCTGTCTGTCTGTCTGTCTGTCTGTCTGTTTCAATAGCACGCGGTCCTCTTCCCGCCACAAAACAAACAGATTAGAGCGACAACATTTTTCATCACGTTTTTCAGCACTTCCTGAGGAGAGGAAAAGTATGCTTTTCTTTTGTCCACCTTGTTCCTATTAGTGTCTACAGAAACTAAAAGACAGGTCAGCAGAACATAGTAACACACGGGAGCGGTGAATTTTGACGGCATGGTTTCTGTCCTGTGTGTAGTCAGCAAAACTATAATTAGTATAACTTTCGAGGTCGGTTTGGAAGTAATTTCCTAATCCACTGCAAAAATTAATCATATTTCTACAAGGCTTCTCTTAAATTCATAACATTATTAAACCTTCTAAGGCAATATTCTGCAGAAGAGGAAAATATAGTACAATAATGCCACATATTTTTCGACTTGCCAAAGACCCGCCACAGGGATTAATGCCTGCCACAGCGCAGGAACCAGCAGTCACCTCTCGTGGGCGGCAACACAGAAACGCCCGGTGGAGCTGAAAATGTTAAGACTCGTTACGTTCATGTTGTGCTTCCAGCATGGCAAATATGAGGACAGTGCTCCTCACCCCGCTGACGAAAAGTCCCGCCCTCCTTTCTAAAAACTAACGAAGGGGAAGGGAAAAAACTCCCCTGTTGTTGCATATGTGTTGAAGCACAAAGGGAGTTGCACATTTCGGAAAATATATACAGAATAATGGCTTTTTCTTCTTGAGCTGACGATAAACAGGTCAAACATGTGGGAGATGAAATACACAATTTATTACATTAACACTCTTGCATTCAGCATCGTTTGGGCCACTTTCATCCGCAACATATAAAAGACAGACGGACCTTCGACTTTTGACAAGATATTTATAAGCTGATCTGTCTGCAGTGACAGGTAGTTTACTGGTGAGAGCACACAAGCGTGAACAGCATAACAAATAAAAATATTTATGATAAAGAGATTAATGTCTAAAATAATCTACAAAATATCCGGTGGAAATATCAGTAAGAAAAAGAAAGTAATGTTTGTTGAATGTTACATAAGAACAATCATGAAAAATTACGTTTTCAATAATTAATTCTTTGACATTAAAACTTTGATGTGACATGACTGATGCAAGTGATCCTCTGAACGTCATAAAACTACCTTCTTTCAAATAAAAATAGCAAGACAGGTGTTCTGATAATATATTTTGTCGTCATAAAAAAAAGTAAATAACAATTTGGCAAAGGCGTTAGATCATCTGCTGTTGTCACATTACTGCTGAAACCTAATACGAGTGAATCCAGATTCAGTATGTCAAAGGTAATCAGCCGTGACAAAAAGGTAATTAGCTCGATTACAGGCATAAACTCGCCTCAATAACCTTAATGTTTTTTAGCAATGAGTTGTTCTATGGTGCGTGAAAGAGAAAAACTGCATGATCGAAGACTGCTATAAAATTGGTTTCAAAGCTTATTTATTTATTTTTATAAGGTGTGAGGAACATATTTCAGTCTCTATTTTAGTAGCGTGACGTAGAAGTGCAGAAGAAACAAGTGATCAGACATCCTCGGGACACTGAATGTTTCAAGGATCGCCCCAAAAAATCTTGGGAGTATTTCAGAGCGACCCTCTTATCTCTCACCTTCATGTCGCCCTTGTCACGTATCACAAACGGAAGGTCAAGGGCGCTGTTTCGGACACGTGATATACTTAAATGGGGCTTCCTTCCTTTAGACTGTTATCATCGAGTGAGTGACAAATAAACTAGACGATCTTTTACTACTACTTCTACTACTACTACTACTACTATTGCTACACTACTCCTACTACTTCTACTACTACTATTACTACCACTACTACTACTACTACTACTCTATCTCTTTGCGTGTGTATGCGTGTGTGTGTGTCTCGTCCTCGTTTCCTTCCCTAAACTCGTACAACAAAACTTCACACAAGACAGCCTCAACTTATCTCCTCCACATCCTCATTCCCTCCTGCCTTCCCCCCTCCCTTCTCTCCAGTTTTCTCCCTCTTTACCACCTTACTTACCTTCTAATTTTCCTTGCAAACACGAAAAATCTGTGCACGGCGAGCGAAGAAGGGGGAATGGGGAGGGAGAAGGATGAGGTTATTGGGAGGAAGGGAGGGGGAAGAGATAACGGAGAGAAGGGAAGAGAGATTCCATTATTGCAAGTTTACTGAAATCTTAACTTTTACTTCATGGTATTTCCGGAAGGACGTGTATGTTAGGATCTTCTAAAAAGTACAAACATTATTGGTACCCAAGGCAAAAATGAAATCATTTCCAATTTCTTCAAATGCGTTGGTGAAATCTTTCTTTCCATCTATCTTTCCTCTTTGCAAGAACGCTGCCTTAGATGTATCGTGACAGCATTGTATGTATATCACCTTTCGATTTTCCTGAATCATCTCACCATATACATATACGACAACAGTGTGTTGGGCACGTAGGCAACACCTACACCAGCGCGTGTGTGCAATACACCAACACCCACACAACGAGTAAGTTTTTCCTTCAAGCCACTCATAAAAAGATGAGAAAACTCTCACACGTCAGGCCGTGAAAAGATTTTCTTCACTCTTCAGTGAAACTTACTCGCTTCCTTTCCCTTCCTTTCCTTCTTTTCTCTCATACTTGCCCTCCTGAAAAAGAAAAATTTCCTCCCTTTACAAATTTCCTAAGTCCCTCCCCGATCCCTCCCATGCTGGCGTCTCTCATCACTGCAAAATGATAAACAGTCGATCATTTGTCGTCAACGAAACCATTTGCAACTGTCTGACCCTAACTGGAAGCCGTGAGTTGTAATCTGGTGGTGGTGGTGGTGGTAGTGGTGATGAAGGAGGAGGAGGAAAAGAAAAAAGAAAGAAAAATTAGACAAGGGACTAGCAGGTAAGAAAAGCCCCTCTGGCTCGTAATGAGGTTATCTGTTTTAGCATTCCACGGTGTCTTTTAGTACCAGCAAAAAAGCAAACTCCCTCCCACCAGGCATTCCACCCTGACACACTGATGGCTGGAGGAAAAATCAGTTAGGAAGACACGTCCCGAAATCTTTACAAGACGTGAAGAGAGTTCTGATGCGTTCTGGATGAAAAGATTTACGTCCAGTACTTCTTATTAGGCTCCCTTCATACCAGCATTCATTTATTAAGAATATTTCATACAGGGACTGTCACGTGTAAGCTTGGTGGCTTCTTGCAGCTTCCCTTATTTCTTATGTTCTTATGTATATTTATCTTTTAGCTTGGAAAGACCGTACAGAATAGAAATCAGTCAAGTTTGATGCGGCTGTTCAGGTCCCCATGTTGTCAGATTTTCGTCCGGAAGAGATTCATCCTCCTCATACATTTCCCTCTGTCACCAAGCACCATAGAAAACTGCAAGAGTCCACAGGTCACTTGAGACACGATTTTTTTTATTTTTTTTATTTTTTTCCGCGCGGTGTGGCAGCAGTCTGGCAGTTTGACATGGTGCAGTTATTCTTTTTCCAATCTTTTATCCATTTTCTCACATTTTATGACAGAAGGCATTTATAAATAAATAAATAAATAAATAAATAATATATATATATATATATATATATATATATATATATATATATATATATATATATATATATATATATATATATATATATATATATATATATATATATATATATATATATATATATATATATGTATATATATATGTATATATATATATATATATATATATATATATATATATATATATATATATATATATATATATATATATATATATATATATATATATATATATATATATATATATATATATATATATATATATATATATATATATATATACCTGACAATCAAAGTAACAGCTCCAGTAAGAGGAACATGATTTCATAACTGTATTGTCACTTTGGCATTAACTTTTTCATTTCGCTCACAATTTTTCGAATGTAATATTCGACATACGAAAATAACTGAAAATCTTCTTGAGTGGCTGCAGGTCTGAAAAGCTGCTTCAACAAGCCTGACGCATTGGGTGGACTCAACATTCACACCGTCTTTTCCTAACACCCTATTTATTTTGAACACAAAAATCTCTTTACGTGACGTCTTTCCACGTCAAGGACACGCAGGAGAACTGAGGGGCGGTATGAGCAAGAAGCGAGTCATGAGGCCTGTGCCACGATTACCATTCCTAAAAGAAAAGGGAGAGCTAAAGAGAAAGCAAGGAAGGCTATACAGGAACATATATATGGTAAACAAACCCAAATGGCAGGAAACAAGAGGTCGGCACCCTAATGACGAAGCTGCTTGGAAGGACCGCTTTGTTCCACAAATATTCATTGCTGCTTTGAGGGTAGGACGGAGAGGCGAGCAGGAGGAACAGGAGGAGAAGGGGGCTGAGGAGGAGGAGGAGGAGGAGGAGGAGGAGGAGGAGGAGGAGGAGGAGAGAATTACGGAGGATTACAATGGATAGCCAAACAGCAACAGACCTTTAGGTCCTTGCAAGGCTGTTTGGGAGGAGGAGGAGGAGGAGGAGGAGGAGGAGGATTACATTGGATGACCAAACACCAACATACAAAAGCTTCAGTTCATTTTAGGCCTGCTTGGGAACTAATTATGATTAACTACTCTGTACTTGATAAAGAGATAAGATAGCACAGGTGAGAAGGAGAAGGAGGAGGAGGAGGAGGAGGAGGAGGAGGAGGAGGACTAGAACGCGATGGTCTGATGACGAAAACGACGACGACAAGACCAAGAAGACCAAACAAGCAAGACAAGGCACGAAATGAAGAGCAAATGCCAGAATGCACCAAGGCGGGGAGAGAGAGATCTAAAGGCCTCGGCGCCGGTTTATGCTGGCTGCCCGCCTGACGGATCGCTACCAGAGACCCACGGAGCAACCCGACACGGAACATTGATCAAGGTTACAGGGGAGTGCTGAAGGGACCCCTTGTGTGTAAATTACCAAGCCTTCATAGCCTCCAAGACCCGGGGTGACAAACAGCGACCCTCTGGCATATGCACATCACATCCATCTATGTTTGGTGCTTCTGAATTGCCTGTATCGGAGAGAGAGAGAGAGAGAGAGAGAGAGAGAGAGAGAGAGAGAGAGAGAGAGAGAGAGAGAGAGAGAGAGAGAGAGAGAGAGAGGAGAGAGAACTTTCATCTATAGTTTTTTAAATATTCACGTAGTTTCTGAATTAACCACCTTTCACGTCATTCCTTCAACAATCAATGCAAAATACAGCAAGACTGCCACGCGAAATACTTTGTTACGTACGTACCAACACTGCAGCAAAATGTATTCCCCATAAAATAAGAAAGAGCAGAATGCATTTTTACGCGTATTTTTCCGTAGGTTATTTGTTGACAGACAATTATTTGACCCATTGCACTTTGAAGTGTCTTGGCACCTGATCTTGTGGTCTGGTCTGGCATCATTAGTCCCCTTGAGATGCTGCTGGGAATCTGCTGGCCTGGCTCTTCTGTCCTTGGGTATGATTGGCTTCTCTCGAGTGTACCCTGGACGTGTGTGTGTGTGTGTGTGTGTGTGTGTGTGTGTGTGTGTGTGTGTGTGTGTGTGTGTGTGTGTGTGTGTCAGGGGTCGTTTGAGTCGATCAGGAACAAGAATTGAGCAAGGGACGGTGCGTGTTTGTCTGTGTGTGTGTTTGTCTGTGTGTTTGCCTGTGGGTGTGTGAGTAATTTCCTTCTGTTTCCTTACTACGCAACTACATCCAGAAGTTTTTATTTTAGTCGGTGTAGTTTAGCTTATCACAAACACCTCCTGAGGGACAAAATGATCTGCTGGTGGTCATTCTTTCTTTCTGAGGTATTAAAAGTTGTACATAAATGAGGGAGAAAGAGAGAGGTAAAAGAGAGAAAGGAATAGAGCAAAGAGGGAGAGCAAAGAGGGAGAGCAAGCAGGTAACAATAAACGTAAGGAAAGAGAGAGAGAGAGAGAGAGAGAGAGAGAGAGAGAGAGAGAGAGAGAGAGAGAGAGAGAGAGAGAGAGAGAGAGAGAGAGAGAGAGAGAGAGAGAGAAGGAAAGAAATAAACCAATAGGGTAAAGAAAGGGAAATTGAGGAAGTGTAAAATATGAGCGAAAAAAAAATAGTAGAAAGAAGAAAACTGTGAAAGTGGACGTAATAAGAATTCAGAAGATAAAAAGAATGGAAAAAAAGAAGGAAGGAGAGAAAAGCAAATAGAAATTTCAAACGGATGGGAGAAGAAGGTCATAGGTAATTCTCTCTCTCTCTCTCTCTCTCTCTCTCTCTCTCTCTCTCTCTCTCTCTCTCTCTCTCTCTCTCTCTGTTTCTCCCCTCATGAAAGAGACAAAAAAGAGAGTCAGAGGGACAATTTATTATGGAATTCTAACGTGGCCACTGAGAAGCGAGGCCTTCAATCCAAACAGTTGAAAGTGGTGTGAGGAACGACCAAGGTACTCCTGTAAACAAGCACACTCATGATGAACGTGAAGATGAAAATGAAGGTGATGGGGAGGACGGTGGTGGTGGTGGTGGTGGTGGTGAAAAGAAAATGGGAGAAAATAATTAAAATCCAAGTCACTCAGCAGACATATAAACATTCACCTGCTTGCTGTACAGGTAAAAGAAGCAGGTGGCGGCAGGTGTGTTTCGCCCTGCCGCACAGGTGAAGGGTGACGGAAAACAACTCCATGAAAATAAATGACCGGTATGCAATGAATACATGAATATCTAATGAATAAAACAAAAACGTAAAATTCACTTTAAACTAAAACAAAAGGTAAACGTAGTGAAGTAAGTTTATTATGCTGAAAGTATTGTGCCGCGTACCTTGATTTAAAGCGACCCTCTCCGCCTCGGTCTTGGGGCGCCCCTAGGGAAAGCTCAGGCTACCTTGTTTTCCAAGAGGGGAAGAGTGTTTTTATCCCGTTAACGAGCCGCTCCGCCTCTGCCTCTCCTCGGACAGCCCGGGCTCCGGGTCCCGTCGAGACAGATTAGGAAAAGGAATTTTGTCCCTTTGCTCATCCAGCAAACGGACGCTACTTTACCAACATTATTCTGGTTCTGGTGGTGTCACGTAGAATTCAGTTTAGTTAATCAACCAAGATAAGCGACTTGTACATCAGATGGCAGAAAAAAATTATTATGGATGATAAATTTAGTTCACAACATATGGACTTTTTCTATAAGAGAAGAAAACTGAAGACTAATTCATTCTTGAGCGAGGCGCGGCATGAGTACCCGCCTGTTCGGTGAGGCGTGGAGGAGCTGTGTTGGAATGGTGGGAGGGAGCCTGGAGACATAGGTGCGTTCATTTTGGGAAACGTGAAATGTGATTATCCCCATCAGTGCCCACTTGACGGCCAGAGGCAGCTACTGAAGAAGAAGAATTCCCTGATCTTCAGCACAAAACTAATTAGCTAGGAACACGGTAATGAGGCCTGGATGAGTGGGGGAGACTGAATGAGGACGCGAGGGTGAGGGAAGCCGGCGACCTAACGGCTCCCCTGTGTGTACTTTTTGTTATCTAATTAAACTGTTTTTATATTTACACAAGAGATGACATGGCTTGACGACGGGGACAAAAGCCAACTTCGCACATACACACACACGCGTACAAGTACTTACACATCAATATAGTTGATGTTATACATTCTTTAAGTTTCCTAGAAGCAGAGTTCGCAATGCCTAATCAAGACACTCACTGTTATTTCTGGCTTTCTGAGAGACAGGCAGGTGGAATCATTCATCTCATATCACGCCACCAAATGACGACTCACGGATCCATCAAGGTGTGTTTGCACTATCCATTGTTTACTGGTTCACTCTTTCCTGGCGGACAGTTGAGCGTTGCTAACAGCATAAGCGAGGCCATCTTTAGAGAGCAAGGAACAATGGGAATTCCTGTCCTTGTAGTTTCACAGATTAGACTGAACAAACTTTGTACCAGTGACATTCAAGCTTTGTCATAATCTTCTCCCTCTTCCATAGCCCATAGTGAGCACAACCTGTAAAGCTTCAGGCGTTCCTGCTGCCTCGTCGCCGTCAGTAGAGCCAATCACACCATCGGTACTTACTGGCAACGTGTAACTCAAAATCGAACAGACTACACAAATATATTAGTCTTGGACATAAGATACAATCGCTGTCAGAAGACTAGTAACTCTCTGCACTCAAGGCCACTGTGTTCTATGTTTCCCCTCAATACCAAGCTCTAGCATCTGATTGCCTCCATACCAAACCTGATAATTGCTGGAAACTTAGCAGATCAGGGGACTTGAGACTGAGGGAAAGCTCTTAACACAGGAAATGAACGTGGTATCTTCCGGCTTTTGACTTTGACTGCAGAACCTCATGAATTTGAAACATCATGGATTTGAAAATCAGAGACGGACTAAACATGCACTGAATTATATACGTAAGCTTTCAGTCTCACATGCTCTCGCTTCCCGCTCTTACAGTTTCCCGTATGAGCTCTTCCTTTATACTCTCTTAGTCATCCACTCGGATTCTTCCTTACCCTGATGTATATCCATTTGTGTCATAAAATACAAGAACATATACGATAACCCTCATGGTCTTTAGTTGCAGGTCTCTAAAATACGGAAATACATAGAACCAGCGTATTACTTCACTTGGAAAATTAGACACTACGTCAGGTGGCTCCAATTCCCCGGTTTTTTTTTTTTTTAATCATTACGTTTAAGCTGCGGTAATCGGCCTGTTTGTGTATGTGTGGGGAACATAATGGAGGGAAGCTCGCCTCGCCTTCCCTCCCCTTGCTGTCCATTCATTTCCTCTGATTGCAGAATGCTTTTTCGTCAAGTGTTTTCGTCCAGCAATTCAACTCTTTCTGCTATTACGAGATTATCCCACTAACTTTTTGCCTGCCTCTCTCTCTCTCTCTCTCTCTCTCTCTCTCTCTCTCTCTCTCTCTCTCTCTCTCTCTCTCTCTCTCTCTCTCTCTCTCTCTAAGACCTGCTGCTGTTCCTCCTCCTCCTCCTCCTCCTCCTCCTCCTCCTCCTCCTCCCCCTTATTTATTGCTTGTAGGGGCTTTAATGGATACAGGGCTGGACTTGTGTTCAAGAGACAGGAGCTGCCATGATGTTCTGAAACAAGTACAGGGAGAACATGACATGGATGACAGAGAGAGAGAGAGAGAGAGAGAGAGAGAGAGAGAGAGAGAGAGAGAGAGAGAGAGAGAGAGAGAGAGAGAGAGAGAGAGAGAGAGAGAAACACGTCTTTACGATCTTATAGACAAATGCTGCGTGATGAACGGTAGGTACACAAGATAAAAAAGCTCAAATACTCCTGCTGGATTTCTACAGAGAAGCGACAATTTAGCGGATTTTTAAAACGTTTTATAGACTCCTTCCTATCCCCTGTCTCCTCCCCCTCCTACCTCCGCGTCTCCGTTCATTCGTCCTCCTTTTCTCTACGCTAATAAGTTCTATTCGCTGGAAGATGAAGATACATAATAAATAATAAATTGTAATAAATAAAGGGCTTACCTTCGTGACTCCGTTCATTCGTCCTTCTCTTCTCTTCTTCTTTTATGCGCTGGAAGAAGATACGTAAATAAAGGGCATATTATCACAGGTAGGTGAAGCAGCACTTAATTGTATTTTTTTGTTACAACTGAATCGTATCGTTGCTTATCCAAAACAAACTAGCAGAGGAAGGAGTGTGTTGAAACGAGTTATCAGTATGGAGTTTGTTTTCATGCAGACTAGAGGTGGTTATGAATTCAACAGGCAAAGAATAATGAGAATTTGAATTATAACACCATCTTATTTTTTTAGGCGTGTTCACAGTAAACATGACGTATCTTCAGTGATCACGTCGTTTATTTCAAGTTGGAGGTCAAGATTCCTCAAGAGCGTTCCCTGTGTCTAGTAACTTAGTTCCTTTTCATGGTTTGCTATAGGCTTAGTGCAGTTTAGCATCAGTCTTCCTTTTATTTTTATCTATTTATTTATTTTATTTTTTTAAGCTGTTAAGACTCGTCAAAATAATTCCTCGCACCAAATGTTTTTTAATCCTGAAATTTTCCATCTATTTTTTTCTTTTAATCTTCCTGTCGTAAAAACACTTCCAGAACTTTTCCTCATAACAAATATCGCGTGTTTATCTCACTTTCGTTTTCCAGCTGTTGCCCTTGTGGTGGCAAAGAGAGCGCTGACTTGATTTATTTTCCTCTTCCTCCTTCTCCTTTTCCTCCTCTGGGCCGCGTTTCCTCATTTTTTTCCCTCCTTGACGCAATTTTCCTTCATCTTTCCACAAACCCCTTCTGTTGTTCCTCCTTTCCTTCTTCCTTTTCTTCCTCTCGTTTCCTTTCTCTTCCTGGAAAGCTTTCATCTCTTCTTTCATGTTTCACCTTTTTATGTTGTTTTTCACCCTTTCCCAGTCCTCTGTGTTGTTTCCCCTTCCCTTCCTTCTTCATTTCCTATATGCCGTCTCTTCTATCCTTCCTATTCCTGGAACGCTTTCACCCTTCTTTGTTTCCCTCATCTTTCACCTTTTCTATGCTATTTTTTCACTCCTTTCACTCCTTCCCTTTCAGTTACTCCTCCTTTAATCCCTCAAATGCCAAGACACCATGGTCGATAATGGTCAGGAGGCATTAATTACAAACTCGTCGAAAAAATCCCTCTTCATGATGGCTGCTAAAGAAGACATCATTCATGCGGCAAGGGGCTGAAGCGTGGGATGACGGTGGAAGGGAGGGAAGGGACTAAAATGAAGGACGGTGGTGGTGGTGGTGGTGGGTTGGTGGTGGTGGTGGTGGTGGTGGTGGTGGTGTGGGAGGAACTAAGGTGCTGGTGGAAGGTAAAGTATCAATGAAGTGAGGGACATGAGGGGGGCAAGAAAGGGGTTAAGAAGAAGAATGTGGTATTTCAGTAGTGAAGAGTGGGAAACTGTAAAGTGTTCCTCCTCTTCCTTCTCAACCACTTCTCCTCCTCCTCCTCCTCCTCCTCCTCCTTCTCCCCCGCTCCCTTCTCATCGTTCTTCGCTTCCTCGTCTTCATCATTCTCCTCCTTTCTGTTTCCTCTTACAAAAATTCTTGACAAGCTGGAGATTCCCTTCCAAACTTTCTACGTTGTATCTATTTTGACAAAAAAGGAGCAACACTGCAGCTAAGTCAGCGGTGTTTGGACGTGGCCTGAGCAGCGCCTCTTAACCTCTCGACGCTAAGGATGCTGGGTAACTATACGTACTCTGTATGAGATATGAGCGGCGCTAGGCAGAGTCAAGGCATCCCTCCATCACTATTTAGATGCGACCCACCGTGAACCATGAGATACATGCCCACTACGTCACTGAGTTTCTGCGTAGGAAGGTGGAGGAGTCATTGATGAAGCAGTGCGGAGATTCTACTTGTCCTTGACTTTACTTTGACTGTATTTACACAAAGGAAGAACAAAGAGCATCAGACTTGTTGGCTTTTGCGCAGTTGTTTGTAATATCACGTTAGAGAAAGAAAAGTTAGGATCTTGTAGCTAAAAGGAGTATTGCTATCTCAGTGTGGATTTGATAATGTTTGTTTGAAAAATATCGCAATAATATCTTACTGTGATTGTCAATATTAATGGCCTTATGAATCACATTTGTTTGAGAATTGTGGTAATATACTTATAAAAACAATAATTGACATCTCTGTTATGCAGTGAACAGAATGGTTGTATAAAAATATTTAAATCATATTTGTGTTATGTTACTCAGCATTATGAGAATTATCAATCATATTTATTAAATCCGTTAAAAAGCGTTCCTAATTCAATTTACATGCAATGGGGTCATAACAGTACGTAAATACCACAGTACTTTGAAGTAATTGCCCGACAGGTATTACGACCCGATTTGCACGTGCATGTGTTGTGTATTTTATGATGTTGCGTTATTATACAGTTCACAGGGATTAGCACTGTAGGTGTACTAACAGACCATCCTGTGCCGCGGTTTTTACAGAAATTTGAGGACTACATGGCACACTGTGGGGATGGCTTCGTGAATATGTCTCGTTTTATTTCAATGTAAGCTTTACATCTCCCTGAAACGGTCAGTTCTGCTAAACTTTTGTTGGTTTAGTGTTTCACGACCATTTACAGAAACCCTGCAGTGTGCGAATAAAAGCCACGTGTGTATGTGGGTGTTGCTTGCACCGGACTGTGCTGCAACAGAGACGTGGGGCGCTGGATGGACGCCTGTGTGTGCATCGACAAACATCAAGAGTCGCGGCAGCATCAACAATTTACCAACAAAACCGTGGGAGGCTTTGTAAAGGCAAGTCATGCACTGACCACTGATTTGACGGAGACTGAACTGTGCAGGGCTGGACTCGAGCAACACCTATACCAATTAACAAAAATAAGAAAAAAAAGTATACATTATACGTACTTACTCTGTTGACTTGCCCGTTCTATCATAAGCGGACCGCATCACAACACTTTTATCTCATCAATTACAAGTACATTAGAGAAGAAAACCCAAAAGTAACTCACAGCGATAAGTTCCCAATCCCGTTAGCGAAACAAGCACTTCCAAGACACACACTTCGTTTGCTCATTTCACTTACTCGTATTTTCCATTAAGTCGCAATTCGCAGAACGACTAAGACTCTCATACTTAAACGAACGAGTGCTAAATTACATGATTTTGGCGCCATGAGCTTTCTTTCTTCTATTATTACTGCTCATTACCACATTTTCCCGCTCATTTTGCCGCCCGGAACACTTCAAAACGCAATGTTGTCTCTAAAGCCTAGACACCGTTCATATAAAACGCAACTCGACATGTACAGAAGGTATTTTTTACCAATATAAGGGGCGGCTGTTGCTATCACCCTCTCTTGCCTTTCACTAGCACTTGTTTGAACAGTTTCCTTTTTATTTAATCGATAGACGAACTTAAAGACGCAATGTTGGTTCGAGAGGCTTGGCTTGTGTATCTCTTCGGTAAGTCACCGTACGCCGACCATCACTGAGCCGCAGATCTCACCTACATGTCTCTCCATTTTTCGATAGGATTTTGTTTGAATGTCGAATATGTATAGCTGCGTGTGTGTGTCTGAAATATGAATCTGTGTACATTTGTATTATGACATGTTTCTGTTTGTCTGTCTGTATATTTGTTGCTGGGGTTATCTGTCTGTATCTCTTCGCTTGTCCGTTTGCCTGTCTGAATAGCTTGCACTTCAGCCACGGTCCTTGTGTCCCGCCCTCTCTAGCCCCGCCCATTTTGTCCCGCGTTCTATATTCCCGTCCATTTTGTCCCGCGTTCTCTAGCCCCGCCTCTTTTGTCCCGCACCCTCTAGCCCCGCCTCTTTTGTCATGTGCTGTCTACTCCTGCCCCTTTTGCCCCGCGTTCTCTGGCTCCGCCCTTTTTGTCCTGCGCTCTTTTTCCCCACTTCTTTTGTTCCTGGTTGTCTACCCACGCCCCTTTTGTCCTACCCTGTCTAGCTCCGTCCCTTTTGTCCCGCGTTCTCTGGCCCCTCCCCTTTTTGTTCCTGATTGTCTAGCCCCGCCCCCTTTGTTCCTCGCTCTTTGGCCCCGCCTCCTTTGTTCCTGGTAGTCTAGCGCCGCATTATTTTGCTAATCAACAAAAAACATCGCTATAATCAAAGAAAGCTGAAACAGTAAATAAGTAAATATGACAACAAAAAGTTGACCTTAAGTGTATCAAGAGGTTGCACGCACGCACACACACACACACACATACACACACACACGCACAAACACACACACACACACACACACACACACACACTGGACAATACCCCTTCCATCTCCACTTATCATAAATCCCCAAGCTGCTTTTTATACATTGATAAGAAAGCTCTGAGCGTTAATATTGGCTCTTTTGGAGTGAACCACACTAGAATGCTTGAATTCCTGTGATGACATGCTGGTAGTGGTGGTGGTGGTGATGGTAGTGGGGGAAGGCGGTGGCGGTAGTGGTGGTGACATGAATCCGCTTGACGCTCCTCCTCCTTAAAAAAGAGAGATTTATTTATTTCAAAGGCGCGTGAAGGCAATGACGCTGAACGGAGGGAGG